>NC_056745.1:527064255-527250632 GCF_019279795.1 Protopterus annectens
TATTATCCCTGAGCACAATAGAGGACATTCATTAGACATGATTAACTTTAAACCTGTAGCAAGCTTATCACCCCTTCCAGAATACTTGAAAAGTGTATTCAAAAACATTTGCTAAATTATCTCCTTGTGGAAGAACTTCTGTTCCCTGCACAACGTGGCTTCTGTCCTTCCCACAGTACTAACACTGCACTTCTAATCTATATAGATACTGTTGAGAAAGTAAGCGATAATAGCAAGCTAGTCTCCTTATTTCTAAACTTGTCTAAAGCCTTTGAGATAGTTCTTCACAGCCAACTTATCCTTCCAATGTCCTCGTTAGGTCTATTTCTCAGTCCACCCTTTTTTGATGCAAAAGCTGCCTGTCCAATAGGTATCAGTCATTGAAATGGCACTCTACTCTCTCTCTCCAACTAAAATGGCATGCCTTCCTCTTTCCGTACCTCCCAGGTACCGCCAGTGCTCCACGTAGCTTTATCCTTGTTCCCTTCTTCAACATTCTTACCATCACCCTCCAATCATCCATATAACCGACCTCCTTAATACAGTATGCAGATGACTCCATATTCATTTGCACATCTGACAACTTGGCACACCTCCCAAAAAATTAGTAGTGACTGATACTTGGCTTTATAAGTCACAACTCATGCTTAACCCTAAAAAAAAAAAAACTGTTACTTTTTTCCACAAATCCCTCTCTCATGAAAAGAAAATTAAATGCAGTGTCAGTGATGCAACAGGTAGCACACTCACCTTTTGTTCAAAAGGGTGTTGGTTCATTTCCCACACCATGTAGATAGATTGCTGACACTGCATTGCAGCATGGGGGGTTGCACACCTGTCTGTCCCATTCTTTGGATGTGATGTTAGACTGAGGCCCCTCTGCTGGATGGAGGTACCTCACGTGGATGTAAAAGATCCCATGGCACCTATCAAAAATGGTAGGGGAAGATGCCCAATGTCCTGGCCAAGTTTCTGCTAGTAGTATAAATACCACTTTGGTTCTCCCCTGAAAAGAGGCTACTGTCCTGGTGGGTCTAACCCAGTCATCAAAGGATCAATAAATAAAATAAACAAAGTCCTTTCTCATGATAATGCAACCACTGAAGTTGCTTCTCATAGCAAGTTGTAAGGGATGATTGTGAATGATCATCTTAAATTTGACCTGAATTTGCAACATTGCATAGGAAAAACTCATTAAGAACTGGGACTGCATTGTACACCCAAAACCTTTCTCACTGACACAACTAAAGCTGCAACTTATCTCTACCCCACGCTTCTTTATGGCACTACGATCCTTACTAAACTTCAGGCATCACAAAAATCAAAACTCGAATAATCCTATAATAAAGTTGCTAACTTTGCAGCAAATACACCTTTCAGAACCCACCAATGTATAGTACAAGACAGCCAGAATTGGTTAGAAGTGCCCTATCAACCATCATATATACAGCTTCTGATCACCTATAAAGTTATTCAGAATCCATCTGATTGTCCAACACTAAATAACATTCTACACAACTATGTTCCCAATTGGTTATTATGATCCAGGGACCAAAAACTCTGTTCATAAACCTGTCATATCTTCTGGGCATTATATGTACTCATACCATGTTGGTAAGGCCTGGAACTCCTTACCTGTGTCCATCAGGAAAATAGCCTTGCTCCCATCCTTCAAAACCATTCTGAAAGACCTAGCCAAAAGCTGGCTCTATTCTTGGTAAATTATATCCTTAAATTTGAGCAAATACCTATTCATACCGTAAATCTGCTTACTCCTCCTCCTTCAGTTGCTTCCTTACTTCAGTCAATTTCTGTACATTGGCTTTCTCTCTATGTATATCATAAGCTTGCTATTTCTGTCTGCATTATACCAACTTAAAATGGCTAAAATTTCTCCAACTACTAACACATTGTTATATAATGTGTCTATTCTTAACCAATGTTTTCATATTATGTCTGAGTGTGTATAAGTATTTAAACTGTAGTTATTTTTGTATTATTTTTAAAGACTAAAATTATTGTTCTTAAAATGTTTTGTAACACTTTGGAGATTTTCTTCCCAGACCTCCGCTGAAAATGTGCTCCTAACCAGTCGGACTTTCCTGGTAATCAAATGTCAATAAATCAATTAATTAATTAATTAATATTAATGTGGCATTATCGTACTAAACAAGAACTGTTTTTATACTTTATTTTAGGAACAGTTTTATACCTTGCTGTGGTAGAAAGGGACTTCATGCTCAATACAGTAACCAGATAGTTTCATGGTTATAAAAGAAAAATGATTGCTATAGGCCCCCCCCATGCAGTTGTATCTTTGTTTCCAGTACAGTTGCATTTTAAAGTTTCTTTATCTTATATTGCCATTGCAAATGCTACTATTACATAAATAATTTGGACTTTTGTGTTTGCTCTTTGGGTGCAACCTGGAATAAAAAATAAAATACCTTTTTTCTCTTTTTTCCAGCTATATGAGATATGCTTATGGACTTGGAGAACATTATAATTCTGTTGAAGCATTAAGAACAACTCCTGATACCACCACATAGGATTTTCCTGCATAATTCACCATGAACTGACATGACTGCAGTACCTAGTACTGATTTTCAGGTGTTTAGATTGCAATGTTTTCAAGTTTTCTTTTGACAACTTGAAAGCACATACTGACATTAAAAAGGATGTGCTATCACATGCAGAAATAACTGAGCTAAGCTGAAGCGGCATAATATTGTATTAAAACAAATTGTTGTTGTCAAGAAAATCAGTTTTTGTGTATATTTTGAAGCTGAAGTGTGCACATTTTAATTAAGGCATGTGTTTAGCTCTTGATTTTTGGAACTTAATTATATTAATACATTTGGCATTATTGTATTCATTTTGTTGGGCATACTGTATAGCTAATTACTTCAGAAACTTCAAATGTTTGAAGGTTCTTGGAGGAGCGAGCTTTGTACACATCTGTCTACAGTGAACCCTGTTTTAAAAGTTCATTTAAAAGATTTCCAGCCCTGCATCCCTGTAACTGTTTATTACTTTAAGAAGACTGCATGTGATGTTAGAATACAGTATCTCCAAGTTAGTGGGCATAGCTACTGGGGGTTAAGATCTAGAGTGCCATTTAGTTTGCTTCATGTACTAACACTCATCCTTTAGATGAGATTTTAAAAATAGGTCCCATCTGCTTGAGTCAGATGTTAAAGATCCCATGGCACTTTTTGAAAGAGTAGGTGAAGTTTCTCAATGCCCTGGCCAAATTAACCCTGGCAGTAAAAATACCACGTTGGGTCTTCCCTGTAAAGAGGCCAATTGGCTAGTGAGACTAACCTGGTCAACAAAGGATAAATAAATAATACAAAATGAATGTTTAACTTAATGTTCAGCCACTGCTTGATGGTCAGTACAGTGTTTTGGTCAAGATAAGTTGCTCACACTTCACTCGACTAATCTGTTTTGAATTCTGATTCTGTCTGTTCATTATTAAACTGTGCTGGTTTTGTTTTGATTTTATCTGCTGAACACGCTTTCTACTCTCTCTCTGTGGTGATATTGCAGTGCTTGTGTTTAATCTTCAGATATTGTTTTAGCACTCCAGTCTTCAATGGTTAGTGTTTTTTGTTTGTTACCTTATACTCAGGTAGTAAAACAGTAGTGTCAGAATTACTGATCTTAAGTAATAAGGTCCATTTTATTTTATGCAGGTGGTGAGTCATATGGTATAATCCCAGAATGCATGCCAACAACTCCTCTTTGATACTTCTGTAAACTAATATTGTACAAGTTTATAAACACAGGGTTAAGCTTTAGAGATCTAAGCCTGTTTTTTTTGTTTGTTTCATTGACTTGATGTATTTAGTAGATTGCAGCTGCATTTCCACTTTATAGAATCATAGAGTCATATGAAATGCAAGGCAAATTAATCTAAAAACCATGGCAGCTTTTCTAAATGCTAAATATCACTCTCAAGATGTACCTTCCTCTTCCAGTTGAGAAAACCATGTTATACCGGGAATTAACTTGTGGGTATCCTTTCAATCATCTAGGTTACTCTTGAAGATGCCAAGGGTTATCACTCTGTTTAACATTGGGTAATGAATGTTTCTCTCCAGTGTGTTTTATTTATGCATTGCTGGAGGTTCAGAGCCTTAATTCTGCAGCCGTTCATCCTGTGAAGGTGTAAGAGATCCATTCTTTGCCACCAGTCCAAATGCATCTTCAGATTGTCTGTCTTGAATGCCTGCATCGTTTTCCGCCAGTCCGAATGCATTTCGGTCTTCGTGTTCGCCTACGTGCTCTTGGTTAATACCGAGCCATTGCAGATAAGTACCCCTTAGGGATTTTGTTTTTTCTTGGCTTTCTGGAATTCCAGATGGTTAATGACATCCAAGTAGGGTAAATGGCAGTGCAGAGAGAGAGATTCCCCATAGAGACTACCACAATGAGTGTCTTTGTCTTTTTTTGCTTAGGAGCCTCTCACAACCATAACACCTGTCCAGTTTGTCAGGCTTTTTTTCCTAAAACCATTTGTAGTAGGCTCTCTTCCCTTTCCTTGTACTTTGAGAACCAGTGCTTTAAACTTCTCACTAGAGAAACAATGGAAGGAACTTTCCACCCCAAGGGTCAGCCATTAGGGAAGATGATGAAAAAGTTAAGACTGGAATCTTCCGCTGTCCAGCCTTCATCGGGCGTTCCTCCTGAGGTTGTTGAGAACCCTGAGGCTGCCCGGCCTTGCTGTTGGATTCTTCTGCCGAAAATGTTTTTCAAGCTGACAAGGATCTGGCTGCCAACACATCTGATGAGGCTATGCAGGCGTCCTTGTTAGATGTTCAGGGGGAGCCATGGTTGATTATTTCATCGGGGCCTAAGGGAGTTCTACAGATTTTAATTAGGGAAGAGGTTCCTACCACAGTTATTGAATGCAGGCCTACTTCAGAACCTTCTCAATTCTTTAGGGTGGGCGTTCCTTTAAAGAAGAAACAAAACTAAACATGTTTCTCCTACTCGTAGAGATCCTCAATCTGAGTGGCAGGCCTTTACTCAAGGGTTGTTTAATGCTTTGATAACCTTAAAACCTCCTCAAGGGGTTTCTTTTCCTACTCCTGCTTGGTCTTCTTCTCCACATAAAAGGCCCAGGGAACAGTATTCGTCTGAATAAGAGTCAGATGCTGATGAGGAATACCTTGCTTATTCTTCCCACATTCCCTCTCCTTTGGCCTACGAGTCAGAGGAAGAAGAATCTAACAGTCCTGATACTCCCTTTGAGGAATTTTCCTTTGGGGATACAATCACCAAAATTATGGAATTTTTCAAATGGGATTGTGCTCAGGTTTCTAATATTCATAAAGGTTATTATGAATTGCTGCAGATGGAATCCCCTAAACCTTCTGCTGTTTTTCCTGTTTTAGCTGCTTTGTTGGATGATTTTCCAATTATGTATTTATTTGTTGCATTTGTTTACCGGGAATGTCCACTGGGCCTAGGCAAGCCCATTTTCAGTAGAGGCCCGGGGAGAAAAGCTCCACAGATATTACCAAAACATACAAGATAAATAACACACAATAAAGAGTAAAATACAGTTACAGTAGTATAAAATAGAAATCAACACTAGTACAGAGTATATACAGCCACACTCAGTTCAAGTATTATATACATATTTATACACTTCTACATTGTGTAGAATTATTAACATTGATGGTGGAGTTGTCTGATTAATTATTGGTTTGTAGGTGTTAGTAGCTAAGATTTAGCAAGACAGAATGAGAGCTCTTGCAGCTGTTGCGGCAAGATAGAGTGGAAAGCTATATGAGTATTGTGATGGAATGATTATATTGAAGGAAGCAGGTTTTTAAGGAGGTTTTATTTTGGCACATGTACAGTGCCATAGAGAAGAAAGATGTTTTCTGAGGGACGTTTTGAAGAGAGCAGTATTACTGATGGTTCTGATTGAAGGTGGGAGGGGCATTCCAGAGTTTTCAGACAGTAAAAGAGTACAGCATTTGACCAGCTGAGATATTTGGTTTGTCAACTGTCAGCAACAATTTTGTTTCAGATATATGGGGTCTATTGGGGTGATATGTGGTTAGTAAAGAGGAAAGAGAAGGGCACATTTATGGTTTATATATAAATTTATGTGCAGTAGTTAATTCTAGATATGTGAGGTAATCTGGCAGTTCAAGCCAGTCTAGTTGACATAGAGATGAGCAGTGATGGGATAAAAATGTTTGAGTTTGTTACAAATTTGGTGATCTTATTATAACATGAGTCAGGTTTGATTTTCAGGGAGGACTGTATATTAGTGATGATGGGAGCAACATATAGTAGAGATGGAAGCAGAAACGAAGAGGGTAGAACTTTCTTAGTAGTGAAGTTAAGGGAAGTGATTGTCTCTATAAAGGATACCTAGTTTCTGATGTGTTTTTTTGATGATGTGGATATGGAGGTCGAATGTTAGATTTTCATCAATGGTGACTCCTAGCAGTTTAGTACTGGGAACGACTTCTATGATAGTGTTAGTTAGGGATTGAACAGAGAATTCATTCCTGTTGAGAGGGGTTTTTTTTTGGGGGGGTGAATATTAGAAATTTAGTTTTATTGGGATTTAGAGCAAGGTGGTGGTTTGACATCCAAGTTTCTGTAGCTGTAAAGGCATCTTGGGTGATACGTCGCAGATCAGAAATGGATTTGGCAGTACAGATGATTGTGGAATCACCAGAATATTGGAAAACAGTGCCATGGGTCAGAGTGATATGGAAGTTATTGATGAATATATTAAACAGGAGAGGATGTGGTATCATTCCCTGTGGTACACCTGTAGTTATCTTAAGAACAGTGAGCAAGACTGTTGCCATTTGGTGGATTGTCGCCTGTCCATGAGATAATTAGAGAACCAGTCTAGGGTGGGGGGTGAAATACCCAGGTTGGGGAGTTTGGTAAATAGAAGGGGATAGGAGACCGTATTGAAGGCTTTTGAGAGGTCAAGGAAGAGTGAGGAAACTGAGTAACCGGTGTCACGAGCCCTATTTATTGTGTCTAAAAAAGGATATGAGAGCAGTACAGGCACTATGCCCGGGCCTGAAGACATGCTGAGTGGGGGAAATTTTTTTGTCACCTACTTTTTCTAATACTTTGAACATGGGGAGAGGATAGCTATGGGTCAGAAGTTAAAGATATCAGAGTTGTTGCCGCCTTTATGTAGAGGAAGAACAAATGCTTTCTTCCAGATGTGTGGTATGATGGACTCCTTAATGGATCTGTTAAGGAGTATGCTGAATAGGGTAGGCAGTGGAGCTTGTGGATAGTTGTAGAAATTCAGCAGGTAAATTGTCTGGTGCATTAGTACAAGGTTTGAGTTTCTGAAGGAGTTTTTTTTTTTATAATGGAGATAGGTATAGGTGTGAATGAGCAATTAGTTAGGTAGTTGGGAAGAGTAATGGAGTATTAGGTGGAATTGGGTTTGAGGAGAGTGATGAAAGAATATTAGGTGGATTGGGGTTTATTGGTGGGAAAGTGGAGGTGAGCTTTGCAATGGTATCAATGAAATTAGAATTAGAGAGAGAGGCTATCTCAGTGGGTGTTTTGTCTGGATTTGGGCAATGATTATGATTTGCACCTGGATGATGTAGGGAGCTGATTTCACCCCAGAATTTTTTAGGACTTTGTGTTGGTCTTGAAGAGTTTGGAAATGTTCTTTTTTATTTGTAATCACTAGCCTGATTGCGTAGCTGTTTATATTGAGTGAGGTAGGATGGATTTTTTTTGACAAGCTTTCCAGGCTTTATCTCTAGTGGACATAATTTGTTTTGTGTGTTTGGTAAGCCAATTGGCATGTTTAGCCTTGACTCTTTTTAGTCGAGGTGGAGTTACATTATCTAAGGTCTTAAGAAATGGTGAATTAAAAAATTCAACAGCATCACTGAGAGGAAGACATTTTAATGGCATCCAGTTCATACTTTGTAAGATTTCATTAAAGGTGGTGGGTGAGAACTGAAGTAAGTCCCTAGTATGCTTGACTTCGTGCTGGTTTAGATTTGAGGTGGTCTTGCATATTATGAAGGCTGTGGTCACTAATACTATTAGGTAGTGTGCCACAGGATGAGATTTTGTCAGAAACCAGGATCCAATCAAGGACTGAACCTTTGTCATTTTTTGTAGCTGGGTTTTGTTATATTGGTGATTAGCTGTGTATAATTGTATAGATTAATGCTGGTAGAGGGGTCTTGATTTGAAATGTCATGCCAATTAATGTTAACGTCACCTAGAATGATGGTTTTGTTTTTAATATTAGTAGTTGTCCAGACGAGAATATCTTCAAGTATAGGAATGTTATTGCCTGGGGGAAATGTATGTGACCAAGATACAAAGATTTCTACAGTTGTTCAATTTTAGGAAGACCACTAGTATCTCTACAGTGGAGAATTGTGGGATAGGTTTTATGTATTGAACTATAGTGAAGGTATTTGGATAATTTAAGGCGGTGCCACCACCTTTTTTATGTGGTCTGTCTGTCCTAAGGCACCTGTAGTTAGGGAGTAAGAATTCAGCATCTTTGATATATGGTTTTAGCCAAGTCTCTGTGATGGCAGTTAAGTCGGGTTTATTTTGGCTTAACCAGGCATGCAGGTGTGAAACTTTGTTGCTGATGCTCTGGATATTAATGGTGGTGACGTTTAGGGATTTTAAGGAGTTTGGGGGTAATGGAGCTGGGGGAGGGGCCAGAGTTTGGATGAATGTCTCCGCAGCAAGTTAGGTTGCATTGGCTGGAAAGGTTTACATGTTGCAGCTTCCTTTTTATTTTCCGTTGGCAGGCTAGCGAAACAGTGTAACAAGAGATTTGAAAGGTGAGGATTTTTACTTTAGTTTGTAAGATTATGTTTGTGCAATATAAGGTGGGGCCTGTTGAGGAGTATCTGGGGAGCGATAGTGTATGTATGGTTGTTGTAGAAGTTGGTTTGTAAGGTATATGGGTTGCTTGATATGAAGATAGTCATAGAATGAAATAGAACAACTATTTCACTTATGGAGATTCTACATATTGGCAACAATGGGGAGTGGCCATGGGCACTCCCTGTGCGAATAGCTATTCAAATCTGGTCCTTGTAGAATGGGAGCATGAACATGTGCCTAATCCTGTTAACCCATGGTGTCATTGTATTATCTGCTATGGGCGGTACGTAGATAACCTCTTTATTCTCTGGAATGGAAAAGAAGACTACTTTTCTTTGTTTTGTGAGTATCTAAATGGCACCACCAGATTCCTAAAGTTTACTGAAAAATGCTCATGTACAGTAGGCGACTTTTTGGACGTGAACATCATGTTAAGGGAAGATAAAGGTGTAGATATAGCATTACACAGAAAGGATACATGGAGAAATCATTATCTTATGAAAAGCAGCATGCATCCTAGACACATTGCAAGAAATATGTACAATGAAGTCACAAGAATTTCCAGACATTGTAGTCAGGAAGCTACTAAATTAAAAGAAATCTAATTTTTGCAACAAAATTTGAAAAAGGGGATATCGTGAAAATGATTTTCATATTCCTGAACAAGAGCTTCCTGACAATGAGGTTGCAAAAGAGGTCCATATGTTGCATAATACAAATCAGAGAAAAAATAATATGAGAATCATGCTTACATATAGTGTGGACAGTGCACAAATAAAGAAAGTGATACAGCAGTTCTGGCCTGTGCTAACTCAGGACTCTCATATGAGAGAGATAGTAGGTGACAAACCAGTGTTTGGTTATAAAAATAAGAAGAACATTAAAAGACTACTGTGTTTGAAGGATGGCTTTCCTAAATCAAAAATTAAAGAATGCAAAGGAACATTTAAATGTGGCAGTTGCACAGCCTGTGAACATATTGATGGTCAAAACCATTTTACACATCCAAAAACAAAGAAGAAATATTTTCCTCCATAAAGGCTACTTGTATCACTCCCAATATCGTATATCTAGCTACTTGTACATTGTGCCCCGCGTATTACATGGGCAAAACGAATCAACCTTTCAAAAACCGAATTCTGAGACATATGAGAGATATTCGGAATAAAGACATACATAATGCTTTAGCAGTACATGTGGATGCATACCCTGAATATTCCTTTAAGTTCAAAGTCCTCAAGCAAATTTTTATAGGAATGAGGCAAGGGGATATTATTAACCGCACAGAGTTGTGCGAAACAAAATGGATCATTAACCTACGAGCAGACCAACTTCCGGGTCTGAATAGTGTCGTACCACTAAAACCAGTGTAAAAAGCTGGGAGACCTACTATTGGCTGATTCAAGGGTGTGCCTGTTTATAGGCTTAATTATTGGCTCAAAGCCTAACATTAGCATGAGCCATTACATCTTATATGCCATTGGTTAAAATGAAGGTGTGTACATAATGGAGAATGACGATTGGAAGAAACATTTTTTTGAATGAATAGATTTGGACACAAACATCCGGGGGATGTCTTTTAAATAATTACTTTCAGTCCCATTATTTTAACGATCTGAGGAAGTTATTTTTGAAAGCGCTTATTGTGGATATTAAGGGAATGCTACATACGTTTTAAAGCTTATATTAAATTTGTTATTTTTATTTGTTACACATTGAACATAGTCGTGGTTTTGCGGGGCGTTTGCCTTTTAGAATGAAATAGAGGTGCGGAGAGAGAAAGAAGAGAATAGTATTGGAGATGAGATGGTTTGTACAGGTGAGCTGTGTGTATGATAATGGTGTTAGATGGAGTAAAAGTTATGGAGAGTTGCACAAGGTATTAGGAGTGATAGTGTTTGCTGTACGAGATAATTAGGAGTTGTAATGGCTGATAGGTGCAGTTAGGGAAGTGGAGTATTTAAGTAGAGCCTCTAAAGCTCCTGATTATCTTCCTTCTGCTCCCATGAACCTGATAGATTTTATAATGTAAAGCAGAACCAGCTGGAAACCAGCAAAAAAAGAAGATTTTACAATGTGCCTGAGGATTATATCTTTCTGTATAAATGTCCTGCTGCTGACCCTTCATTGGTGTCTGTAGCTTCTGATAAGCCTTCTCGTTTGCTTCCTTCACCTAAGTTGCTACCATCTGACAAGGATAGCAGAACCATGGAAAGGTTAGGTAAGAAGGTTTATACCTCTGCTACCTTAGCTTTCAGGGCCATTAATTATTAGACCCATATGTCCAGTTATGCTTTGGCCCTTCTTTCTCAGGCTTGGCAGCTTATTTCAGATCTTCCAGATTCATAGGTAAAAGTTCTGCTCTTCCTCTCAAGTGGTTCAGCTTTCCATTAAATGCAGTTATGATTCTGCAAATGCCTCTTCTAGGGCTGCTGCTTTTGGTTCTGTGATGAGAAGATATTCTTCGCTTAGGCTTCAACCTTTACCTGATGATATAAAAGCTAAATTGATGGATGCCCCACTTGATAGTAAGCTTCTGTTTGGCAAAGCAGCTGCTGATTTAAGTCCCTTTAGGAGAAAGGAAAGGCCTTGCAGAAACTTAAATTTGTATTTGTCTCTCATGTGCCTAAATTCCAAAGAAATGACCCCAACAAGCCTGTTTTTGTTTGCAGGCAATCTCGTCCTTCTAAAAGTAAAAAGAGTGGCAAGAGGCCTCTTCCTGCTAGGTCTACTCAGACTTTAGGGATTCAGAAGTCTTCCTTTCCTGACAAACCAGTGGTGGCGTGAGTATTCATCTTTTCACAACCAAATTCATCTTTCTCTTTTTCTTCCTGTCTGGCTTCAGGTTAATCATGATTCTTGGTTTCTTTCCATCATTCACCAAGGTTACTTCATGGTGGGGAAATCCCAACCCCCTTTTTATGGGCATTCTTGCACCATCACAAGAGCAATTTCCCTTTTTCCCCAGAGGTACTTCAAGAACTTCTGTCTCAGGGTACTATTCAAGAGGTACCCTGTGTCCCAAAGGGGGAGGGGATTTTACTCCAGAATGTTTCTAGTGCCAGGAAATAGGGTTCCTGCAGACCTAGTCTAGATCTCTCTCATCTAAACAACTTTCTGAAGGTACCCACCTTTCATATGTTGTCCCTTTAAAGTCCGTTGTTTCTTCTATTCCCTCAGGCCTACATAGTATCTCTGGATCTCGAGGATGCTTATCTTCATTTTCCCATACATTTTCTTCAGGAAGTTTTTATGTTTCTCTGTTGCTTCCTGGCATGTTCAGTTCTCTGCTTTGCCCTTTGTTCTTTCCACTGCCCCATGGGTGTTCACCAAATGCCTGGCTGCTGTCTTTGCCTTTTGCAGGCTTCAAAAGATCCAAGTATTTCCTTACTTGAATGATTCAGGTCTCATCTCCAAAGATCCTGTTACTAAATCATCAGTTTGTAATTTCTCTTCTTCACTGTATAAGTCTTTTCTGAAGCCTTCTCAGGACCAAGTTTTTCTGGGTTGCAGGATTCAAGTGGTGCCTGTGTTGGCACCCCTGCCTCCTCCAAAGGCCTTAACTCTCATTTCCTTCTCCTAATCTTTCTTCTCTCTGGCATCTGTTGCAGCGATGGAGTTTTTAAGAGCTCTAGGTTTCATGGCATCCACCATTCCTAGGCTTCTTTTAGCCAAACTCCACACAAGAACGTTTTAGTGGTATCTGAAATCATTTTGGCTTCAACATGCTCATCCCTTAGATTTTTGTAGTTCCTCTTCTACCTTGTCTTCAGAAGGAACTCCATTGGTAGATTCAGCAGTTATCCCTAAATCTAGGGCTACCTATTCTTCCTCCTCTTACCTGTCAGGCACTCTTCACAGACGTGGGATGGGGCAGCCTTTGGCTCCCTAAAGGTTCAGGGGCGCAGGTTGTCTCACCAGCAGAAGGAGCACATCATTGTCAAAGAAATGAGAGCCCTTCGACTGGTTCTTCAGACTTTTCCTACCATTTTCTTTCCAGGGCCTCTCAAGGTATTCACAGACAATAGCCACAGTGATGTGGTATATAAACAAACAGAGAGAGACAACATCTTATCTCCTTTGCAGATTGGCTCTCCTACTTTGGGATCTAGCGACCCAGTATCTGATGACTCTTCAGGCAGTTTATATCCCTTCAGGGCAGAACATTGTGGCAGATGCTCTGCGCAGGTCCTTAACTCAATCTCATGTATGGATGCTTCACGGGGATGTGTTCTGGACACTGTCCACCAGTGGGCTACTCTTCAAGTAGGTCTCTTTGCCTCCCCTCTGAACAGACAACTTCCTTGTTTTTCTTGCCAAAATGCCAGATCCTGTGGTGTGGAAAGTGGATGCCCTGTCCTTTGCTTGGAAGGGAATGTTTCTTTATGCATTTCATCCCCTTCCAATCATTTCAAAAGTCCTGGGGAACATTCATACACGGCACTCCCAAAATTTTGTTGGTGACTCCCTTTTGGCTACAACAGCATTGGTTCCCTCTTCTACTGCATCTGGCCATGGGCAATCACCACAAGTTACCTCACAGGGTGGACTTACACAAGACAAGGGATCTGTCATCCATCCCCACCTGTGCACTGTTCAGTTGACACTGTGGGTGATAGGATTCTGATTCTTCATAGACACCTTTTTACTGAGGACATGCTGAGGGTCCTGCAGGAAGCGAGGAAACTTACTACTTGGAAATCCTACTTATCCAAATGGCTTTCTGTTTGGTCTCTCTCTCATAACCTGGACCCACTTACTGTGGATGTTCCTTTGGTTCTTTCTTGTTTGTGTGAGTTGCTCAACACTGGTTTCGGCTATGCTTCTATTAAGGCCTATTTATCAGCTGTGTCTTCCTGTCTGCTTTTATCTCCATCTTTAGATTCTGGATTTGAGACTAAATTCCTTAAAGACACCCTTCGTATTAGATCTCCCAGGAAGTATGTTCCTCCTTCCTCTGATCTTAACTTTGTTTTGGAAAAGTTGATTCGGGCCCATTTTGAGCCTGCTGCTTCAACTTTCTTGCAGCATTGTTTTTGCAAGACAGTTGTTTTATTTATCCGCAGTGGTGCAGCGGTAGCGTTGTTGCATCACAGCAAGAGGTTCTCCCGTTCAATTCTCGGCTGGAGTGCGGGGAGTGCCTTCTGTGTGGAGTCTGCATGTCCTCCCTGCGGTTGGGTGGGCGTTCGAAAGATATGCATAAATGGGTGTGCCTTCGTTGAAGGTTGGACGTCGAGCTGGCACCTCGGTGTTCATGAAAATCTACTGCCAATCATTAGCGGACTGGAGTTCTGCTGTGGCAACCCGTAACCGGGAAAAACCGAAAAACAAACAACTGCTGCCAGACCAATGTCTGAGCTGCAAGCCCTTACGGCCTATCCTCCTTTTTTGTTTTTTCATAAGGACAGGGTGTTAGGGTGTCCTTGCATACTAATCCTTTTATGCCTAAGGTGGTCAATGCGTTGTCACTTAATCGGTCAATTAATTTGCCTACCTTTTTCCCCTCTTCACAGTCTTCCAGTGAGAGGGTACTACTTACTTTGGACATGCATAGACAACTCAGATTTTATTTGGACAAGACTAAGTCTATTAGGAAATCTGATCAGTTTTGTTTAATTTCATCCTAGATCCCTAGGATTAGCTGCATCCAAGCAAACCGTTTTTTTTTCTTGGATTTCAAAGGCTATTTCTTTTTGTTATTCCAGTCATGACAAGAGCCTTCCTTCCTTCCTCTGTAAAGGCTCATTTTTCTAGGGTTGTAGCTTCTTCTGGAGCTTTTCTCAAGGGGTTGGATACCACCTCTATTTTAGAAGCAGCTACCTGGACTTCTTTGCATACTTTTACCAAGCACTGTAAGTTGGATGGCATCTCTAGAGCTAGAGCTGGTTTTGCTAGGGCCATTCTCCATGGTTTCATAGAGGGCTTTACTGCTCCTTCCTCCTCCAATGTTTCCTCTTGAACTTTGGCACTCTACCATACATAAGGAATACTGCAACAGTAAATGTAAGAACACAATACAATTGTGTAAAATCTTACCATAACAGTAGAAGTTCTTGCATTCACTGTTGCAGTATTCAATCCATCCCTCCTTCTCCCTATTTTTTTTTTCCTGGATGTTCAGGTTTCTTCCTGGAGTTTCTTAGACCAGTGTTCCTACTAGGGCAGTCAGTTCTGAGGAGGGTACGTCTGGCCGTCACTTTTATCATGCAATGCAGGGACCATAATTGTGATGTCCAGTGTACCATAAAACTTTAGTAGGCTTTGGTATACTGGCCAATGTCAGGCTTTCATGCCAGGGAAAAACCCATACGTAAGGAGTACTGCAACAGAGAAGGCAAGGACATCTAATGGTAAGATTTTATACAACTGTACTATCTTCACACAGTTTATAAAACAGTATCAGGGTGGAGATTCTAGTCTGTCTTGGTGGCTGAGTGTTTTGGATAATATTTTTTCCATCATAAAACTTTCAAGCCTTCTAGCTCCATGGATGTGTAATAGCTAGGAATGTGCAGAAAAGGGTATTGTATTCCATAATTGGTCTAATTAGGGTGGAGTACAAGTGGACAGTAACATTGTTTGCTGTAGATGAGCGAACTTTGGAAAACACTTTTGCTTGATGGATGTACCATTGCAGAATGTTGGTCAAATGTGAGTAAGTTGTTCACCCAGGCACTTCATGTTGAATGGGGTACTGGCTGTGCTATAATTGTAGATGAGAGGGTGTTTCCCAAAGTTGGTAATGCTGCACTATTTTTCATTTTAATTTGAGCACCTTCTCACTACACCACTGGTTTCTAAAGTCTAGTTCTTGCTGAAGCACTTCTGTTTCAATGGGAGAAAGGACAATGGCACCCAGCTTGCAGTCATCGGCAAGCTCGATTAGCCATTGATTAGGGTTTGTGCCATGGATGTCAGAAAAATATATACTAAAAAGGAAGGGTCCTAATACTGATCCCATTTGTACTCCACTATTTTTTCTTACTTTTTGAAGTGGTACCTTACACCTTAATTATTTGATCCTTCAGCTAGTTTGAAAATCATGTTATGTAAGGGTCTGCCTTTAATTCTTTCAGCATATTTACAGTGCCAGCATGGGGTACAGTGTCGAAGGCCTTGGCCAGGTGAAGGTATGCTGTAAGGACTAAGTGGCCACTGTTCAATGACTCTGTAAAATTGTTTTTAATATAGTTTGAGGTCAGATAGGATTTTTGTTCAGGCTTTAATTCTTATGTTTCCTATATGGATAAAAAATGGCACAGAATTCCTGGTGGAGTAAAATCAGTAATTTGTACAAAGGAAGCATAACTTCAAGCTGACTTGATATTATATTACTGTGTAAAAAAAAAAAAAAAAAAAAAAAAAAATCCCTTATTCCTAAGTAACAGCATCTAATAGTACAGTTGGCATGGAATAAATTTTCCTGTTTATAGTTATCCAAGGTCCTTGGTTGTTTTAATAGAAGGGAAAAGGTGGCTGTTTGAGTATGCTTAATCAGTGATTTTGTTCCAAAACGTGTATGCTGCTTTTTGTGTTAAATGCTGTCCTATTGTCATTAACTCCCTATTAAGTCTGATCCAAATAGTTGTGCTGTACTTGCTAGTCAAACACTGAGTTCACAATGACATCTATATTGGTGATGTTTACTCAGCCATGCACAGTTTCTAAGTGAATCTAAAGACGTAAAAAACATTAAATAATATTGGCCCCAAAACTTGACCCCCTCGGGAACACCTTTTAAGTTGTTTTTGTAGTTAACATATTGTTGCCAACCCTAAGTCAGTTTATAATCCATTCTGTAATATAGCTATTTGTTTAGTACAGCTAAGTCGTTGTTAATAATATGATGATGCATGGTTTCAAATGCCATAGCTAGGTCATTAGCAACCATGCCATTGACCAGGGATTCACCAGGGTTAGTGTAAAAATATGAGACTTTGTGGAGTGCAGCCGACTTCCACATAAGCTATGTTAAGTCCATAGTCAAGCTAAACCAAGATGACCATTAACTTACTAGTACCTTCTCAAAGACTTCACCTACAATGCTTGTTAAACCTATAAGCCTGTAGTTGTGTGGTGAGCTAACATCCCCTTGTTTGTGTAGGTAACCTCAGTATTCTGTTTCCATACCTCTTATAAAAATACAGCCTTTAAACTGTGTTGACCAAAGTAGGTAATGTAAGGAACCAAACAAGCCTTAAATGGGTTAAAACTACCCATTAAACTGTCAGGATCAGCTGCTGCATCAGTTCTGTTGTTAAGGGCTGACTTGAAGATGTCCTCAGTGATGAGTGGACAAGACTGGGAGTTAGATACAGATACTAAAATCAAATCTTTCTTTGTTTTCCTAGTGGAATCATAAAATGTGTCAATTTATACTCAGCCTGACCATCACAGAACATAATTTGAGTGTCTGTAATCTGAGGGTAACACTACCTGAGTTTTTCTTTAAACTCAGTTTAACGTGTTTCTAAAATATTTTTTTATTGTTTTGGTTATCTTGTACATGATAAGATAGGATATGTTCATACTTTGCTTTGCCCCCTCCAGCCTTCTCACTGTAGACTTGACTTGCTGTGTCTGCTGTTAGAAGCTTGTGAGGGAAAAATTCTTAAGACCTTCCAATAGTAGTTTTGCTTATTTTTTCACTTTTGAATTATGCTAGTCCACCAGATTGGTGAGTTGGTTATTGCAGTACATATTTGTCAGTAGGAACAAATACATTTATAGACTAAGTTGTAATCTTGTACAGGGACTCCCATCTTTCATACACAGGAAAAAGGACCCAGTGGTGTCCCATTCCCATTTGCATAAATGTTCTGTAACTGCATTGTGGTCACCTTGGCAAATTTTTTTGTTGTCAACCATATTGAGATGGAATATGTAACAGGGTCTCCCAGTGAAGACTCAAATGGTAGGAGTTTCCTAACTCAGTACAGGCACTACAAATACTGACTATGGTGTCATGCCTAGCCAATATTACATCAAAATATTGTTGCCTCTGATAAGGGCAGCTGTTTGCCTGTATCCCTGAGCAACAGTGTGAGCCACCAGTATTTTTCAAGGGGTTATGCCTCCCAAAAATGATACCCAATAATTATTTTGAGTATTTAAATCACCAGCAACAATTTCATGGTTGGTGAAACAGAACTGCAAGACAAAGAAAAACTTAAGTGGAACTGCATTTAAATTTGGGCTTCTGTTGAAGCCTGCTGAACTTCATTTTTTTATCCTCTGAAATCACATTAACATCTAACATCTCAGCCTCAGAAGAATTAAAATGTGTTTTTAACATATATGGCCTACTTATCAGTTATGTGACTAATTCTGGTGACTAATTAAAGCTCTGAACTAAAACAGATACATTTTTAGGTCTGTACCAGATCTCAGTTTCATAGGCAAGATTGAATTTGCCACTTGCAGGTCACTGAATTTGTTGCTTAAACTTTATGCATTGGACATGAGTATTTTTAAGGATGAGATGTCTGTGTTTAACCTTCCATGTTTACCAGGGGTGATTTGAAAACATTTTTCAGAACTCTAATTACATTTTGACTCTCATTTATTTCTGAGGAGTTCTAGGCGGATTTCATATCCATACCCATTGTTTAAAACCTTGTTTGTAACAACTCACATACTTGTCTGCCAATTGTTAATACTCTGTATAATTGAATTGCCTGAGGAACTTTTTTTCTCTCCAGGTCTCTCCTTGTAAGATCCTATAGATGATTACTACTATGTTACTAAAATTTAATAAATTGTTTTCTAATCCTGAGGAGCTTTTGTCCCCAGGTCTCTGCTGAAAATGAGCCAAAATCTCAGCCAGACTAACCTGATTAACAAATGTAAAATAAATAAATATAAACTAAATATGTTGAAATACTTCCTGTAAATATGTCATGCTTTGGCTTCCATCTAGACAGAGCCTTCTTTTTTCAGTGTTTCTGTCTTAATGAATAGGAGGATGAGGGAGACCTTGGGAAGGCAGATCATCTACAACCATTATTGTAAATCCTTTTTTCTATAGTCATTTCCATGATACACTTTACATTCTCCATGTAAACATTATTGCAAATCTTTCCCAAACCAAATTAAATGAATTCTCCCTACTACAACCTTGTGTCTATACATAACTGCAATAGGATTTAATCTGTGTATGGCTTCATTTTGCATCCCTTAAGGCAAGTTGCCATCACCATGTTCCTGATTTCACCTTTGTTGATTTGTAGTGATATTTCCTACCACAGGAGCATCATGGCATTCTTTGCTTGTAGAGAGTGAGAACGGGTGTGTGGGTGGTCAAGTTGCACTTTGCTCATTTGAGTTGTTAAGAGCATGTCAGTGGTGAGTTTATAGATGTTCTTCGTGTTTCACTGTTGCAGTCATCACACTTGGGTTATCCTGCCAGAGGTAGCCCTCAGACGGCCCGAATACCAGAGGCTTAGTATTTCTGCATTGGTTGCTGTCACTCCAGGACTGACGTCAGGTCGTCAGTGGTATAAAATCAGGCAGCCGACACCATTACATCAGTCTTTCTTGCCAAAGAGTCCAAAGCAGAAGCAGTTCACATGAGTGCCAGTTGGCTGCTACCTGAGTTTTCGTTTCCGAATTGAAGTTGAAGTCTTCTAAAGTTAGCTTTACTGTACTTTGGTACCCCATTGGGGATCATTTTTTCTTGCTCTAACAGATGTCAGAAAAAGTTAACTATTGTCTCTCCTGTGGAAAGCAAATACCACGCCGAGACTTCCTTTCTTACTGTGTCACCTGTTTAGGCCCAGACCACAACGCCCCTCGCTGTCCCTTTGTGCTTTGTTCAACACCAGAACTGTACGTCGTCGGGCCCTTATTGTAGCTAAATATTTTCGCTCAAAGTCCTCTTATTCTAATAAGGATTCAGTAAGCCATCCGACTACTGATCTTCCAAAAAAGTAAGGATAAAGACAGAGACAGACTGCACAGGTCCAAAACTGCCGACAATGCTTCTGTTAAGCTAGTCGTCAGTTCTCCAGTCCTCAGTAAGGTGCTTTCGCAGCCCCTGATGCCCGCTTCTGTGGATTCGCAGGCCGCTACCTAGACCCGTTCGGAGTCCGGTATGCTGCGAGACTCTTCTTGACTAAGCATCCTGTGGATGTCTCTACCTTGGATGGGTCTGGAGCTGCTGAGTAGGCACTGGTTTCCGAGGAAGTTCTTCGCACTACCAATACTCGACACAAACCGACTTCTTTCACGTCTTCAGTTCTTTCTAAAACTACCACGTTTCTAAGGCCCAGGGTATGAACTACCCCTAAAAAAACGATGACCCAAGCTCAGGCACATACTTCCATGCCTCAATCTCAAATGCTTAAAATGGCGGAAGACCTTATTATGCTTATTAGGGAAAGCCAGGCTACCCCTTCCAAAAGAAAGAGAGTTGTCCCCAGTAATTTTATCTGAACAGGAGTCCAATAACTCTGAGGTTTCTAAATATGAAGACATGCCACCCCCCTCTGCTTATGAGGATTCTGATGCAGAGGAACTCATTTCTTCTGCCTCTCCTCCCAAGGATTTTTCATTTGGTGAAACCCTACATACTTTAAGGGAGCATTTCCAATGGGAATGTCAGGACTATTCTCAGTCAAAAAAGAGACTCGGGGAATTCTTTTTACCACAGCACATCCCTCCTGTCCTGGATGTTGTGGATAATGTTTTTATGGAATCCGGTTTGACTCCTGACACCCTTCCTCCTGCTCTCAGGAATCCTGACAGGTACTACAGAGTCCCTGACTCTCACAAATTCCTTTTCAAAAATCCTACTGCTGACCCAGAGGTCATCTCCCAAGGACCTAAAGGAATTAAAGCAACATCAGCTAAGAATCCCACCCCCTCAGACAGGGATTCCCAAGCTTTAGACAGATGGGGTAAAAAAGTATACACCTCTGCAACTATTGCTATTAGAGCACTAAATTGTCAGTTCCACATGCTGAAATATCAGCAGCATATCATGGAACTCCTGAAACAAAAAATGTCTTCCTTTACAGCTTGTGCAGAAAATAAAGAATTACAAAAGCTTATCCATTCTGCAAGCCAAGTTACTAAGCACACCTTGCAATGTGGCTTTGACACCCTAGAAACATCTTGAAGGGCAGCAGTCACTAGTTCTGTCTTTAGAAGGCATTTTTGGATTAAGGAACAGACCTTGCCAGACCATGTCAAATCAAAATTATTGGACGCACCATTGAACAAAGACAATTTGTTTGGCACCAAGGCAGAAGAGGTCTTAAAAAAGATGGAAGAAAATGCTAATCTATGCAGACAGTTAAAGACTTTTTACAGGTCCAGCCTCTGAGGTTCAGTAGGCACTGCCCCTCCGAGTACTGGTCCTTTCCAGCCCCCTCCAGGCCAGCTCAGCCAAGACCCAGGGGAAGCAGACCCCCAGACAGCAGTCACAGGGGATGCAGAGATCTAAGCAATGGAGTTCCTCCTCTTCAAAAACAGGGAGTGCTAAGCTACCCCACAATGACTTTACACCTCCACCCCTTACCTCTGCCCACCTGCTTGTGCCCCTAGTTGGAAAACTCTCCTTCCATAAAAACAACTGGGCCTGTATTACCTCAACATAGTGCCCCAGGGATAAAAATTTTATTTCCACACTCTGCCAACCCCAAAAGGGTTCCCAGATCTTCCACCAAACCAGTGGCCAGAGGCCAAAAAGCAAGTCCATTCCTTGCTGTCCATGAGGGCAATACAGCATGTTCCTGCAAACCAGATAGGCCAAGGTTTCTATTCCAGACTCTTCCTGGTACCCAGAAAAGAGGGCACCTGGCACACAATCCTTGATCTATCCATTCTAAACACCTTTCTGGTGATATCAAAATTCTCACGCTCCAGCAGCTTCTTCCTATGCTTTCCAAGGATGCTTGGTTAGCCACCCTAGACCTAAAAGAGGCCTACCTACACATCCCAATCAGGGAATCTTGCAGGAAATATCTAAATTTCAGGGCAGGATCTATGCACTTTCAGTTCTCTGCACTTCCTTTTGGCTTATCCACTGCTCCCAGAATTTTTACAAAATGCCTGGCTCCAGCCATTGCTTTTTGCAGACAACAAAGTATTCAAATTTACCCGTACTTAGATGATTGCCTGATTCGGGCAGTCATGAAAAGCTGTTACAGCACCTGTCCTTTGTAAAGGACCTACTGACCTCCCTGGGGTATACCATCAACAAAAAGAAATCAAAACTAGTTCCCACACAAAAATTGTATTTCTGGGAGCAAGCCTGGACACAGCATCACAGATGGCATTCCTTACTCCAGAAAAACAAGCCTACCTGACAGGCTACTTCTGTCAACTAGCCACCATAACCCAGTTATCCACAAGGAAAATCCTGCAAGCTCTAGGGTTCATGGCCTCCTGCATTCTACTCATTCCATATGCCAGACTGCATATGAGGAAACTACAATGGTACCTAAAAAGCCTTTGGTGTCAACTCTCTCAAGACCTGGAAACTATCATACCTATGATACCCTGTCTAAGGAAAGATTTTGTTTGGTGGGCAGCAGCATGCAACCACAACAAGGGACTTCCCATCTCGCAACTTCACACTGCCCAGACCCTCAGCACAGATGCAGAAGACTATGCCTGGGGTGCACACCTGGACAGCAGGTGCATTCTGGGCCATTGGAGCCCAAATCAAATACATCTGCATATCAACCAAAAAGAGATGCTAGCTGTTCAGCACACCCTGACAGCTTTCAGACCCCTACTATCCCCGGGGCCTCTAGTGATCAAAACAGTGATATGGTATATCAACAAGCAGGGAGGGTCTTGCTCTTATCCTCTTTGCAGGCTCGCCATGACCCTTTGGCACACGGCCTCAGCCATGCAAATACACCTGCTAGCACAATTCCTGCCAGGCTCCCTAAACTCTCTGGCAGACAACTTAAGCAGAAACCTGCTAGACCCACACAAGTGGCAGCTAGACCACAGAACCTTCAACCTTGTAACCCAAAAATGGGGCACCCTGAAGGTGGACCTCTTTGCCTCCCACTCCAGTCATCAGCTCAGCAAATTCTGCACCAGGAAACCTCACAGCAAGGCCTGGAAAGTGGATGCTGTATCCTTCCAATGCATAAACCTCTCGATCTATGCATTTACCCCTCTACCACTCATTTCAAGGGTACTGCTCAAAATAAGGGAGGAAAAACCAAGGGCAATCTTCATTGCTCCAGACTGGCTGCGCCAGCACTGGTACCCACTGCTTCCAGACTGGCTGCGCCAGCACTGGTACCCACTGCTTCGTAGCCTGTCACCCTTGCCACCTACCTCAGATCCCAACACTTCTGGCTCAGAAGAATTAAGAATTCATGCATCCACAATTGCAGACCCTGAACCTAGCAGCCTGGCTTATTCCCTGACCTCTCCTCCAGCTGCCAGCCTAAGCAAACAAGTCCTGGATGTTATACGTGAGACCAGATGTCCCAGCACTAGAAAATCCTATTCTGACAAGTGGAAAAGGTTTTGCATCTGGACCCAGGCTAAGGGAGCAGAAACAGCACAGCCCTCCCTACCTCTCATCCTGGATTACCTAGCAGACCTACTACACAGGGGTCTATCCTTCTCTTCTATTAAAATTCATGCCTCTGCCATCTCTGCTCATTACAGCACAAAGCCACCTCTCTTCTCACACCCTTTCATCAAACAGTCCCTAAGAGGGGCTAACAACGTAAGGCTACCCAGAAGAGCTCCTACCCTAGCTTTGGGACCTTATCTTTATGTTGGGAAAGTTCACCCTACTCCCCTTTGAGCCTGCAGATTCAGCAGAGTTAAAATTCCTCTCTTGGAAAACAGCCCTGCTTCTGGCCATCACTTCAGCTAGAAGAGTTTCAGAGCTACAAACACTCATGGCTGTAGAGCCCTTCATCATTTTCCATGCTGACAGGATCTCCCTCAGGACTAAACCCATCCCTTCATGCCTAAAGTGGTGTCCAGTGTGGCTCTCAACCACTCCATTCATTTGCCCACCTTTATCCCTAACCCACAAAACAAGGGGGATAGGATTTTGTACTCTCTAGATGTGCACAGACAGCTCAGATTCTGTCTGGGTAGGACTAAGTCTATTTGCAAAACTGACAAATTGCTTTGTAGCAAGGGCAGAGGGCAGGGCCATATCCAAACAAGCAATCTCCAAATGGGTAGCACACTGCATCCATTTCTGCTAGAAACAGCATGGGTAACTGCCCCCAAAGGTGGTCAGGATGCATTCCACCAGGGCAACCTCCACCTCTGCAGGTTTTCTCAGAGGGATCCCCACCAGGGACGTCCTGGAGGCTGCAACATGGACTTCTGTTCATATCTTCACCAAGCATTACCACCTGCTTATCTTTTCCAAATCCAGGGCAGGCTTTGCCACTGCAGTCTTGCAGGGCATCCTAGCCAGCCCGCAAGTCTACTTGACTGTCTCCACCCTTTTCTTCAACTTTGGGAATCAACCCAAGTGTGATGACTGCAACAGTGAGTAAAAGACAAGTGTAACAACATTGTTTCTGTGGTGATTAAACTGTGGTTTTGCTGATGATGATGGTGCTAGCAGTCTGGGTTTACCTAATGAGGACTTGGCCAGGATGGTATGTACAGGTGCCTGCTGGCTTGTGCTTCTCTTGAGGAAGATGAGAAGCTTTACTTCTGCTGAACTTCTTACCACAGGAGAAGCTGGGGTATCAGTAATGTATGATAGCCTGTTTGGTTTCATTGAAAGGGGTTAGTGGATAGTGTTATCTGGGCCTGGGGATCAGTTTATTTCCCAACTGTCCTGGACTTCTCGATGGCTTTCCTTATTTCCATTCAAAAATAACAGTAGTATGGGTGCCAATACACAGAGTAGTAAATTATTGGACCAGTAAGGTATGGTAGTAGATAGAAGAGTGGATAAGAAGGACTGCACATCAGTGGGCTCATGCCTGGAAGAACAAAAATACATTCAGTCATTTTCAAGTGACCCATTAAGTCCATTTTAGGGCTGTAGGAGAACCAGACTGTATATCTCATTATTCACATTACCAACAGGTGCAGGTGGTTCTCACTTGTTCTTAAACTTTATTTCATGAAGTCTAGATCTAGGATGATTGATCAAAGTTACCAGTTCAACGGTAGTTTAAGTAAAATCATCAAAAAAGAAATAGTGAATATGTTTGTTAAAGCCTTCCAGACTCTTCATGCATGAAACTGTCTCTGCATCTGCTGCACCTCAGGGATAAGGAAAAATTCTTTGCTGCATTGACCCTTCAGAGTTAAATAGAATTTGACCAGTCAGCCAAGGCCAATAGTTCTCACAGATGAATTTTCAGATGACTGTCATTTGCAAACATGCTAGTATTTTTCTTTGAATTTATTGCAGTTTTTTATTTCATTTTTCATCAGGACATTAGGTGATGAGCAGTTCTGAAAGCCATTCCCTTAAAATTGTTGATACTTGGAGAAAGTAGAGATAATTATGAAAATTACAGTAATAAAACAAAAAAAAAGCTGCTGTGGTGCAGCGGTAGCGTTGTCGCTTCACAGCAAGAGGTTCTCCCGTTCGATTCTCGGCTGGAGCACCTTCGTTGTGGAGTCTGCATGTCCTCCCCGCGGTCGAGTGGCATTCAAAAGACATGCGTAAATGGGCATGCCTTCGTTGAAGGTTGGGCGTTGAGCTGGCACCTCGGCACCGTAAAAATCTACTGCCAATCATTAGCGGACCGGAGTTCCGCTGTGGCGACCCCTAACCGGGAAAAGTCGAAAGAAGAACAAACAGTAATAAAACAAAACATGCCCAAAAGGGTAAAAACTAGTAAAATAAAAATAAAACTGATGAGAAATCCACTTCATATAGGTTCATAGATTAGTACTAGGCTAACTGCCCTTGCAAGCCATTTTAAGCCTAGCCAATTATCCCCTGTGAGATTCAAACCCTGTACCTTGTGTTTGTAAGGCAAACACCTTAACCATTTTATTCAAAGTCCTCTTAAAAAAACTAAGCACTTTCACCATAAACAAATGCCTTCTTCAGAGTTAATAAGAGCCATAAACCATTCAAACATTTATACAAATAGGACCATCTCATTCAACCAATCACTTCTCCCTACTCATAAATAGTTTAATTAATTAGATTAAGTTATATATTCCTAACTGGCCTCCATGTTTAAAAATGTATATACCTACATACAATACAAATAGTTTGTGTGCAAATATATTTATAAGTATTACATTGAATCACAGTCCTAAAAATGACACAATAATAATTCAAAGGGATGCAATCAAAAAATATATGCATATATATATATATATATATATATATATATATATATATATATATATATTGTGTTATAAAACAATAAAACATCAAAACATTAATCATATATGTATTGGTAATACAGCATACACTAAACTTAATTTGCCCTTTGTTTCAACACTGGCATCATAGATATATTGTCATTCAAGCCAGGTGAACAAGTTGCATTTAAAACAATTTGCCATTTATATTCCAGTTTTTCTACTCTGTTTGTCATCACCCCCTCTTTCATTTGGAAACACTTCGTCAACCACAAAGAAGATAAACGTCTTGTAGTTGAAACAGGTGGTACTGTGTATATAGGGCATTGTGTACATCTCTGTTCTTAATAGCCCTAAGATGCTCTGCTGTTCTATCTTTTAATCTACGTATCGTTTTTCCTAAGTAGAATCCCTGGCAGGTAGTGCAAGTGGCTAAATAAACCAACATGTTGAAATTACAACTACACCTGCCTGGACATGGTATCACCCTATTGTAGCCAAATACTGTCACATAAGGGCCATCATTTATAAACTTACAGTATCTACATGCTCCACATTCATACATTGTTGAACGTGTAGCTTTAGAAATTGTTCTTGAACATGTAGCTTTAGAAATTGGCCTTTCCAAAATGCTCAATATTTTTTCCTTTACAAAAAAACACTTGGTGTCTATACCAATCTATTCTTTATTTCAGTATAAAAACTTGTGTACCATGTCCTCCTAACAATTTCTAATATTGCTGATGTTTGATGGTTATATCTCAAAATCAAGGCTTCAGAATTGTAAGGTTTGGCTATTTTCTGAGGACATTGATAAATGCATAAAATAGGGGGGAACTAGGTATTTTTTCTCCTTGACACTTTGTTACGCACCTTAACAAGTAACTTCAGAGAGTAACCTCTGTCCATAAATATGCCTATCAAGGTATATATCTCTTGCTGATAAGTTCTATTGTCACTAATTAGTTGTGATAACCTCACCATTTGGCCTTTAATAATACTTTTTCGTTGATGGAATGGGTGACAACTTTGGTAATGAAGTAGTGAATTACTATATGTTTCTTTTCTAAAGATGTTGCTTTGTAAGCCTTCTGATGCGTAGTTAATTACACTACGGACACAGTAGTATATTCCCAATTCATTGATGGTTGTTATGCAAACATTATCCAAATACAAATGGTTAAAAACAACTAACTTTTATAAAACAGTTGACAAAGTAATACAAAAGATAAGGGAGTAAGTTGAAAAACTGTAAATTTTTACAGTGTATCCAAAGTAAATGTGATTACTGTTTGAATACCTTTCCTATACAGCTTTATAACTTCCCTTCTTCAGACAAAGCAAAGTTCCTTTAGGCATCGCTTCTCCTTGCCATGGTCATAGGCACTGTAGCTTGTTTCCCATAGTGCAGAAGTAGTCATTCCTACTCCAGATAATTTTCTGCTTAAGTTAAGCTTTCTTTAACGGCGCTGGCCATTCCTTGTGCCAAGTATTTGTTGCGTGCCAGTTGATGAATTGTAATATTGTTTGACCTGGTGGATATTTGTAATTGAGCATGTACTTGAGAGCATGTTCCATCAGGTTGGTTATCCACATATTTAAACTTTTCTGTTAGCAGGCCTACTTTCCTGTCACAAGCATTCATCTAGCAAACAGGAAACATCTCCATGTCAGTCTCACTGACACTATGAGTAGTATAGATCCCTCATCAAAGAGTTTGCTTATTGGATTCTTTTGCTCCAGGAAACTCTTGCAGCAGAAATTTCTTACTTATAACACTAGAGGCTCCAGGTACCAGGACTCTTTTTTTTTTTTTTCCCCTCCAGTCTTTATCTTCCTTGTGTCCCTCAAGACCACTGTACCCTTGCTGATTGTCACAGCAGTATACAAATGTGTGTGTAATACATACATACATACATACATACACACACACACACACACACACACATGTGTATGGTGATGGTGGTGTAATATATACCGCATAGTAGATTCACATCTGAATATGGTGGTATATTAAATGCATCATGTGCTTGTGGTACATGTATTTTTGAAAAGGATAGTTACTGTGATAAGATGTTTGATGATATGTGTGTTGCAGAATATTAAACATTTTAGTACATTCTAATCCTTATCAGGTGTGGCATGTAATTGAGACACACCTTAAGTTTGCTATACTCTACTGATGTCTGGTGTTTCATGTATAAATCTGTGGAGTTTGTTTTGCAGTGATACTGTGGTACTAGTTACTGAAGGAGCTTCTGGTTTCGGGTGCGTTTTTGGTACACATGGACAGAGCTGTGCAACTCCAAAAAGCTAGAGAGGAAATGGTATGCTGAGAGTGGATGGATAGAAGTGTGTATTAGAGAAGAAAACCAACAGAAAATGCTTCTAGGTAGGTTGAATGAAGTTTATTGACAAAAATTGTGGCAGTTTGTTTTTTTGTACTGTTATCGGCCCATTACCATTGTCTGGATGCACCTCTTGCTGAGATGTATGAAACCATGACTAAAACTAAAGCTAGAGTTAGTGCTTTCAAATGTGTTACCATATGAAGTTCTCAGGAAACAAACAAACCGGAATTCTTCAGTGGGAGCAGTCCTAGTGCACGGGTCAATCCCAATGTATATACACACGCCAAGTCTCAATAACGTTAAAACTGTTTATTAAAACGTAAAACGTTTTCGTTGCGCCTGCAACTTCTTCAGAAAAGACAAAAGTGGTATCACTAAGAGTTGTAGTAACATTGAATTTAAAAACACATGTGGTTAATGGTAACCAATCAATTCGCCCATACTCATGCATATTAATGACTGTTGTCCGTGTATTAACACTGTAGGTGCCTTTCTTTTGTAAAAGTCGCTCAATCACTCTATTCCATTTCATTACATTAACTAACATCAAAATGACATTTAGACTTTAAAATTGTTCATGCAGCAGAACGCTCTCTATTCAGTTTAAAGTACCATAGTTAAAATAAAACTTTTCTTTGGGTGTTTTACAGTTCATTCAACAAGACCTGACTATAGATATGTTATTTACAGTCTCATATAGCTTTTGAGTTTCAGCCAACAAGCAATACTACAATGGTCATTCAGACCAGGGAATGTGCATGCATTTAATTTTAGTTGCCAAACTAGTTCAGCACACTCAAGTAATAAAGATGTAGGACCGCCTCTAATATTTTCAACTATTTGGTCAATAGCTGTAAATAAAAAACTATGGTCAGGGCACTGTTCTATGTGTCTTGCCAAGGCATTTTCCTTCTTATTTTTAGAGATAGCGTATGTGTGTTCATATACTCTATCTCTAAATCTGCGATCCGTCTTGCCAATATAGTAAGCAGGACAAAGGTTACACTGTGCCAAATAAATAATACTTTTAGAATTACAATCAAGTCTTTGTTTTATCACAAATTGTGTTTGTATCTTGTTGACTGTGAATTTGTTCATAGGTTTAACATTCTTACACATCCTACACATTCCACACTGAAAGCACCCTTTGATTTTATTACTGAAAGTAGTGACTTTGTTTTCTAGTGTCTTTTTCAAGTTGTATATACATTGGGATTGACCCGTGCACTAGGACTGCTCCCACTGAAGAATTCCGGTTTGTTTGTTTCCTGAGAGTTTACAGTTTTTCCGTTTTTGTGAAGTCTGTCATGGCTTCCGGAACTCTGACAAGTCCGAGCAGTCCACCCATGTTGAGCCCACAAAATATGGGCTCATGGAATAGAGGAGCGTACAACGACCAGTATAAGAACTTTTCTGAACTTTTACAGTCCATTTCAAAACGAATGGACAGTATGGTAGAACGACTTGATAATTTGGATAGACGCAACAAATCTACACCTAGCGATAACGTGTGTTTGGGTCCACTACTTCCTGGTTCATTAAATACGAGCACTACTTCTAACACGAGCAGCATTCCACCAGGACAACCAGACAAACAGCGGACTCAAATTAACATGGAGAATGGTAACAACATAGGAAGTGGCAACACCGCAGAGCTTATAGGCTCTCCTTCGTTTAAGGACTGGATTAACAATACAGACTCTTTAAAAACAGCCTTCAATTTAAACGAAGAGTGTCCGGCCAGCGACGACAGCCACAGGAAAGTAAGTAACACAGTAATGACTGAAAAACTAAAAGTGTTTGATACCAAATTAATGAAGATTAAAAAACTACAGTTAGAAGTAACCTATTTTAAACAGTGTCTCAAAGAGAGACTCGTTCCTAAGGGGTTGCGTTGCTTCCACTTTCCTACAGGGTTAATCCCTGAATCGCCCTTCCATAGAGAATTATTAAATTTATTTGACAATACAGGTTTTCAATTAATGGAATTGATGATTAAGCACTATTCTTCACAAATTGAAGAACTTTCACTTGAAGTCCAGAATATTGATGATGACATTAAAAATGACTGTGACTATTTTAGATTTAGACACGACTATTCGAGGGTGTTTGAAAGTATTGACCAATTGATGGACAAATTAAAACAGACAAAAGTGAAGAAACTGACTAGAGACCGGCTAGCGTACTCTAAGAACACTGCATACCCGGTACCCCATGAGTCACAAATCTGGTCTAACAAAAAGTACCCTTTCAACAACAAAAACGCCAAACAGGCGAATAATGACTATGACAAAACATCTAGACAAGAACAAGTGCCTTCAATAGAGGGCCCTTTGAGACGAAGCGAAAGACTGCTTTCTAATAGAACTAACTTAAGTACCAACAACGACTCAGGACAACAGAATGACCCTAATGAGCCGGTTTTTCGGAAGGACGGGCAGCAATTGAATACAACATATGCCACAGCTGCCCGGAACCAGAAATCCAGATATTGGAACAACAAGAACAAACGTTAACTAATAAACTTGACTTGGTAAAAAATTCAACTGGGGACTTTGTCATTTACAACTATTCATCAGTAGACTTGGACCCAGTATTGACAGATGTTCTTGCCAAAGGCAATACCTTTGTGCCAACTAAGAGTATGAACCTTGCACAAGTCTTGATAGAACTGAAATGTTTTGTTCGTAAATTGAATTTAACCTGCTTATTAGGTAACAATGACACGAGTAGTACTAGATTTAAACCAGCAAGCACATTTAATCCACCACTTCACCCCTTATTGAGTCTTTTTGAAGGTGTTTCAGAAATGGATATTAGGCACCTGTATTCATCTTCAAGACACTCTAACACCCAGGATAACATCACAAAAGAAGAAAAAGAAGCTTTAGAACTACTGAGAACACAAGGGGTGAGATGTATAAAACCAGATAAGGGAGGGGGTTTGGTTATTTTAGATGTAGATGACTACATCTTTAAGATGGAAGAAGTTTTGCTAAGCACAGCTTACAGTGTAGCCACACTAAATGAGTATAATATAGCTCAAAGTAGGGTTAAAGGCTACCTGAGAGATTTCTTCATTGAAGGGAGAATCGATTTGGATACATTCAACTTTATAAACATTCCATTCCCTAAGCTTGCAGTAATGTTCGGAATTCCGAAAATCCATAAAAACCTTAATAACCCCCCTATGAGATGTTTAATAGACGCAAGATCTTCCCTTACATACCCCTGTTCAAAACTAGTCGACTTCATTCTACAAAAATATATCAAGAAACTACCTCAAATTTGTAAAGACTCTTGGTCACTGTTATCAAACTTAAACGACATAGAAATGGACTTTGATGACAACTTTTTAACGATAGACGTAATTGACTTATATATGTCTATACCCCATATGGAAGCTACTGAATGGTCTGAATTAATGTTGAAACATCTCGAAGCATCAGACCATGAAACTAAACTAGTCACTGAATTAATAGACATCATTTTGAGTAATAACTTTTTCACTTTTAACAATAGTTACTATTTACAGAAACAAGGCGTAGCGATGGGCTCACCTTGTGGAGCTAGTTTAGCAAACATTGTAGTAGCCCACTGGGAGAAAGCATTCATCTTTGAAAACTCCAGGAATAGTAAAATTAAACTATATACTAGATTCCTGGATGACATTTTTGTCATTTTCAAGGGTAATCAAAATGAAGCTTCTGAATTCGTCGAATATTTAAATTCAACCACTAACTTTTTTAAATTTACTTACACTTTCAATTCGGACCATATTGACTACTTGGACCTCTCATTAACTAGGGACACGAATTCGAATGGTATTATATCCAACATATACCGAAAACCAACATATTGTAACTCTTACTTGCACTTTTCTAGTGCCCACCCTTTTAAACAAAAACGTTCCATTGTTAAGGGACAATTAGTGAGAGCTACAAGATTATGTACACTTGATAATGACTTTGACATTGAATGTGATAATTTAAAAAACATGTTCATGAATCGTGGGTACCCTAAGTCACTATTATTAGAAATAATTAGTGAAATTAAACTGAAAAGAACGAAAGGAACTTTAACAGCCATCCTCAGAAGTAAAGAACCAACGAATAGACTATGTTTAAATTTGATAGACATGTCATACCAAGAAAATTCAATAGGGGGAGAAGGAACTATTGTAACACCATTAGTAACACAGGGTAGAAGTAAGGAGAAAGCTGACATTAGCTTCATTACAACTTTTAATAAAGACAGTGACGCTATACTATCAATATTAATTAAAAACTGGCAACTGTTGGGGAGAGACTTCAACTTACTGACTCGACTAGGTACTAGGTTTTCAGTCATTTTCAAGAAGGGAACCAACTTGAAAAAGACACTAGAAAACAAAGTCACTACTTTCAGTAATAAAATCAAAGGGTGCTTTCAGTGTGGAATGTGTAGGATGTGTAAGAATGTTAAACCTATGAACAAATTCACAGTCAACAAGATACAAACACAATTTGTGATAAAACAAAGACTTGATTGTAATTCTAAAAGTATTATTTATTTAGCACAGTGTAACCTTTGTCCTGCTTACTATATTGGCAAGACGGATCGCAGATTTAGAGATAGAGTATATGAACACACATACGCTATCTCTAAAAATAAGAAGGAAAATGCCTTGGCAAGACACATAGAACAGTGCCCTGACCATAGTTTTTTATTTACAGCTATTGACCAAATAGTTGAAAATATTAGAGGCGGTCCTACATCTTTATTACTTGAATGTGCTGAACTAGTTTGGCAACTAAAATTAAATGCATGCACATTCCCTGGTCTGAATGACCATTGTAGTATTGCTTGTTGGCTGAAACTCAAAAGCTATATGAGACTGTAAATAACATATCTATAGTCAGGTCTTGTTGAATGAACTGTAAAACACCCAAAGAAAAGTTTTATTTTAACTATGGTACTTTAAACTGAATAGAGAGCGTTCTGCTGCATGAACAATTTTAAAGTCTAAATGTCATTTTGATGTTAGTTAATGTAATGAAATGGAATAGAGTGATTGAGCGACTTTTACAAAAGGAAGGCACCTACAGTGTTAATACACGGACAACAGTCATTAATATGCATGAGTATGGGCGAATTGATTGGTTACCATTAACCACATGTGTTTTTAAATTCAATGTTACTACAACTCTTAGTGATACCACTTTTGTCTTTTCTGAAGAAGTTGCAGGCGCAACGAAAACGTTTTACGTTTTAATAAACAGTTTTAACGTTATTGAGACTTGGCGTGTGTATATACATTGGGATTGACCCGTGCACTAGGACTGCTCCCACTGAAGAATTCCGGTTTGTTTGTTTCCTGAGAGTTTACAGTTTTTCCGTTACCATATGAAGTTGTTGAGGAGATTATGTCAATAGCCACAGAAGAAGCTGCTGCTGTTTGTATATACTCACTCTATAACCTGAGGCAGGCGGTCAACTGTGCTAGGAGTAAGAGCTTGAAAGGAAAGATAGAGTGCCATTTTTCAATCAATGAGGTCAACCCTTCTGAATGGCCAAATAGAAATGGTTGTTTCATATTTAGAAAATCAGCTAATACAGTTAGTTACACTCTTAACTGCAGTCATTCTCATAATCTTCAGACTTAGAGCTCCACTTCCTCTACCCCTAAATCCCCCTCGCCTCTGATCACATTTGCTGTCATCGTATTGAGATCATGGACAAGAACTCTGCTGATCTGTATCCGTTTGGGATAGTGTTTGACTTTTTGTGAATTTTTTCTCCTTTCCTATAGATACACATTATCTTAGTGTTAGGATTGTTAGGTATTAGCAATAAGTTATTTGACAAGTTTACAGTGTGTGTGGTGTTTTTGCTGTTCCTGCCTTTGTTCCCTTTTCTTTAAGTCTACGCTACTTGTAGCTAGATTATGGTTGTGCTAAGTGTTTTGTCATAGTCTTTAATAGTTACTTTATGTGTGTGTGTGTGTGTGTATATATATATATATATATATATATATATATATATATATATATATATATATATATATAGAGAGAGAGACGTGCATGTGTATAAATATATACATACACATGTACGTATATTAGGAGTTAAGATTGTTTTTTGTTTTCTTCTGCATAGTTAGGTAGGTAGGTAGGTATTTAGACTTCAGCAGTTGTTCTTTGTGATCCTATGACATTTTTTTTCCCATATGGATAGTTGTAAGGCTTCAGGGTTCAGGAAATGTGTTTCGTTTGGTCACAGACTACCACTGCAGGATACCCACAACAAAATGGCCAAACTGCCATTATCAAGATTGAATTTCCTTTGCTTACTGGCTTCTTACATTCTGCAGGCTCTCAGACCCTCTGTCATTTCAATACTTTGTCTCCTTGAGCTTATGGCAGCCTCTGTTTGTCCCGTAACTCTTGTGAGGTTTCCAATTAGTGCTTTACATTGGACTGGAGCAGTTCATTTGTCCTAACACATCCCATAGATTTTCCTTTGGTTGTAGTGAAGTTTTGTCACTGCCACCTTTGCTTGTGTTTAGAGTCTCTACTGGTTGAGGTGGGATGCTCTTTTATTCTTCCCCATCCCTGGCCATGGTGACTACGGATGCATCCTTTCTGGGGTTGGTGGGGGCAATTTTAAGAGAAAATTGTGGAAGGTACCTGGTCAGGGTATGAGGCCAGTCTTCACATCAGTGTCTTTGAGATGAGAGTGGTCCTTGTAATGTTGTAGGCCTTTGAGGACCTTTCCCCAAGGGTGTGATTGCCATCCATACTGACAACACGGTATCAGAACAGGCAAGGAGGAATTCTGTCCTATCTCCTGTGTCAAGAGGCCATGAGAGTTTGATAATGGATGATGTCCTGTCAGTGGTTTCTGATCACGATGCACACCACAGGGAGATCCAGCATTCTAATGGACAGTTTGAGTGGGGATATTCTTCTGCCTTATGAGTGGTCCCTGAATCCAGATGGTAGTGGTCCAGGTTTCCAACCACTGGAGTACCCCCCCCCCCACTGTCATCTTCTTTTTGCTTCCCCATTCAACACAAAGTGCAGCAGCTTTTATGCCCTAATCCCTCCTGATGCCCTTAGTAATTTTGTTCAGAAAGTAGCCCATTGCAGAGTAACTGTCATCCTCAATGAACAGCTCAGTGGTGCAGTGGTAGCATTGTCGCCTCTCAGCAAGAGGTTCTCCGGTTCAATTCTTGGCTGGGGTGCCTTCTATGCGCAGTCTGCATGTCTTCCCTGCATTTGCATGGGTTTCCTCCGGGTGCTCCGGTTTCCTCCCACACTACAATGACATGTGTCTTCAGTGTTTGTCCCCGGGCCTTCTTTGAAAATTGGCTTGTTTCAAGTCAGGCTTTCCCAGTTAACAAATGTTAAATAAATAAATTGCCCCTTTCTCGCCCCCAAGTACAGTTCCCCTGTCTTTAGCCTCAACTGCTTCACCCACCCTAGGTGCTAGATCTGGTGCCAGGTCTAATTTCTCATCCTTAGGGATTACCCCTCCCAAATCTTTGCTCCCTCAAGCTAACTGCATAGTTTCTCAAATTCTGATGATAGCCAGGAATCCCAGGCTGTCTGAGAAAGTTATACATACCCTTTCTTGATCCCAAAAACCCTCCACCAGGAAGGTTTATGCTAGTAAATGGAAACATTTTTATATCTGGACTTCTTCTAAAGGCTTGGATTCCTTTTCAGCACTTTTGGATGTCATTTTATACTTCTTGGCTGGTCTTTTACATTCTGGTCTTACGTATTCCACTATTAAGGTATATCTGGCCATCATTTCTAACTTTCATATTGGCAGTGATAATACCCCTTTGGTGTTTCTGAAGCTTTCAAAGGCCTTCTTGAAGAGCACCTTTTTATTACGTCTGTCTTTTTAGGATCTGGTGCCTCCTTGGGACCTTCCTTTGCTACTGCACACTCACTAGACACCCCCCTCCCCCATTAGAACCTTCCCCCACAGTATCCTTCTTTTTTTTTTTGTCATACAAAATTATTTTCGGTAGCTGTTGCTTCAGTAAGAAGAGTGTTGAAACTTCTGTTATTATCCTGTGTGCCTTCTTTTTTGATCTTTCATAAAGAAAGAGCCCACCTGCCTTTCTGCCTGCTTCAGAGCATAATTTAAACCAGCCCATTCACTTGCTGGTGTTCTTTTCAAATTTTAGTAACAAGGGATAATATTTGCTTCATGGTTTAAATGTTCATAGACATCTTAGATTCTATGTGGACAGAACCAAAAGTTTCAGAAAATCTGACCAACTGTTTGTATATTTTTCTAAGTCAAGCCTTGGCAAGCCTGTTTCCGCAGTGACCCTATCCAGATGGCTTTCTAATTGTATTTCCTTTATGTACTCATTGAAGGGAATACCTTTACCTGCGAAACCTAAAGGTCATTCTACAAAGGCTATGGCTACTTCAACTGCCTTTTCCTTCCAGAATGACATTTGTGTAGCAGGTACTTGGTCTAACACTCGTACCTTTCTGTCCCACTGCAAACTGGATGTACATTCTAGGCCTAGAGCTTCATTTGGTTCCACCATTCTGCGGAATGTTCTCTCCTAGGGCCTCCCTGGGGTTTTTACTGGCTGAGGATTCTGTTCCACAAGTTGAGTCTGGTGAAGAAGACAACATTAGATACGAAATTATGTACTTGTCATAATGAATGATCTATGCTGTTTTTGTGTCCATCTGAACCATCCCTCCTTGTCCCCTTCAAATTGTCTTTTTTTTTTTTTTGGGTGAATGCTTCTGAATGGTCTTGCAGTCTGGTCTAGAAGCCTATGAAGCAGGGTCTATTCTTACTGCCCTCTGTTCCCTGATTTCACTTTTTCCATCCTGATTATGAGATGTATTTTTCATAGGGCAAATTGAGAAAAGGGTGCTACAGTAGGGTTTTGTGAGTAGAGAAGGTAGAGTTTTGGGTCTGAAGATTCTGATTATGGCTGGTGTCAGATCTGGGTCTGATCCAGTAACCCACAGATTGAAACAGATGAATGGGTGGGAGGGTGGCGTAATGGTTAAGGTGTTTACCTTAGAAACATAGGGATGTTCATCGTGTTTCACTGTTGCAGTCATAACTGTAGGGTGCTCCTGCCGGCAGGCAGCCCGAGGTCGGCCAGAATCCCAAAGTCTGGGTCCGGCGTCGGCTGTACAAGCCAGTACCCTGACGTCAGTACGCTCTGGTACATAGCCCTCAGGCGACGCCATCTTCTCCAGTCTTTCTTGCCGTGCGGTGGAAAGCAGCAAGTCGTTGGTTGGCGATTTTCGAACAGCGTTTTTTGGTTGTTGTCGGTCCGAAGTTCTTACTTCTCTTCTCAAAGCTAAGTACCCCGTTGGGGAATCTTTTTCTTGTTCCACCGATGTCAGAAAAAGTTAATAATTGTGTTACGTGTGGGAAACAAATACCTCATAAAGATTTCCACTCTTACTGTCTACCTTGCTTAGGCCCTGACCACGACGTTTCTTGTTGTCAGTTCTGTGCCAGGTTTAATTCTCGTACTATCAAACGCAGGTACGACTGGGCCCTGAATTATTTTGGCAGATGCTTCAATTACAGAATGTTGTCGGACACTACCGGAATTCAAAAGAAGCGCAAAGACAAGGACAGGCCTCCGAGGTCCAAACAGGTCTCATTGCAGCTGGAGCCAGCGTCCGGTTCGGCTGTCATCAGTGAGGCGCTTTTGCAGCCCCTGTCCGCCACTTCTGAACCGATGGCCGATACGGACTCCCATGGGGAGCCATCAAGGCCTTCTATTTTATCTGCTGCAGGACCTTCGGGCGTCGCTCCCTCGGATGGGTCCGGAACCGCTGTGCAGGTACCGGCTTCTGAGGGGGTATTCAGGCCTACTCACATCACTATTTCAAAGGCAAAGGCAAAGTCAAAGACTCCTGTTATGTCTAAAGCTCCTGCTCAAGCTACTTCTGAATCTACTCCCAGGACACAGAAGCAATTGTTAAGGATGGCTGAAGATTTGCTTTCTATGATTAGGGGTTCTCACCCCCCCCCCCTGAGAAAAGGCCTCGACAGGATGTTCCTATGGATTCCTCTGACCAGGCTTCTATATCTTCTGTCTCTTCCACTGATAAGGAATATTCTTTTCCTCCTTATGAGGATTCGGATGCTGAGGACTCCTTGCCCTCTGCCTCTCCGCCTGAAGATTTTTCTTTTGGGGAAACCTTACATGAGATGAGGGAACATTTTCATTGGGAAGGTCAGGATTATTCTGCTTCCAAGAAGAGGCTTAGAGAATTCCTTCTTCTTCCTCAACATAGGCCTTTGGCTATCCCTCCTGTTCTTGACATTGTGGATGATGCTTTTTCCGAGGCTAATTTGAATCCTGATTCCATGCCTCCTGCTCCTTCTAAGCCTGATAGGTTTTATAGGGTTCCTGAGTCTCATTTGTTCTTATTTAAGAATCCTTCTGCAGATCCTGAAACTATTTCTCAGGGTTCTAAGGCTGCTAAAGTTGCTACTTCTAAGAATCCTATTCCCTCTGAGAAGGATTCTCGTGCCTTAGACAGGTGGGGCAAAAAGGTATATACTTTTGCTACCCTTTCTGTTAGGGCTTTAAATTGCCAATTTCATATGTTTAAGTATCAGCAATTTCTTTTGTCTGTTTTAAAGCAAAAGCTTGCTTCCCTTCCTGCATGTGCAGAAGATAAGGAACTACAGGATGTATTGCATGCAACTGAACAACTGAACAAACATTGTGGTTTTGATGCTTTGGATGCTTCTTGCAGGGACGCAGCCTCTGGTACTGTTATCAGGAGACATGCTTGGCTTCGTGAGCAAAGTTTACCTGAACAGGTTAAGGCTAAATTATTAGATGCCCCTGTTCAGCATGATGTTCTTTTTGGATCTAAGGCTGAGGAGGTTATTAAAAAGATGGAAGAAAAGGCAAAATCTATGCAAACTGTGAAAGATTTCTTGCAAGTTCAGCCTCCTAGATTTTCCAGGAATTGGCCCTCCAAAAATTGGTCCTTTCCCATGTCTGACAGGCCTCAAAGGGGAAGATATAGATGCTCCAGAGGTCGTGGCCAAGCTCAGGCCTCCTACAGATCGAGACAATGGACTGCTTCTTCACCTAGAAGGGGAGAAGACAGATCCCAATCTCAAAGAAAGCAAACTCAATGACTCTCTAGGTTGGGCTACAGGACCTCTTTACCTGGATGCCCCTCTTGGAGGAAAACTTTCTCTTTTTTACAGAAATTGGACTCATATTACCCAGGACAAATGGGTATTGGACGTGATTTTAAAAGGCTACAAATTCCACTTTCATACCTTGTCAAGAGCTTTCGGTTGGCCAGATCTGCCAAAACATCAATGGTCAGAGGCCTTAAATCAAGTGAATGCTCTTCTGGCCATGAGAGCCATAGAGCCTGTTCCACTCTCAGAGATGGGAAAAGGTTTTTATTCGAGACTGTTTCTGGTTCCAAGAAAACAAAGCTCATGTAGACCTATTATGGACCTTTCTGTGTTAAACACCTTTTTGGAAATTCCAAAATTCAAGATGCTTACTCTGCAGCAGCTGATTCCAATGCTCTCTCAGGACGCCTGGATGGTGACATTGGACCTAAAGGAAACTTATTTACACATTCCCATCAGGCAGGAACACAGGAAATTCCTCAGGTTCAAGGCAGGTTCGAGACACTATCAATTCTCTGTACTGCCCTTTGGTTTATCTACTGCGCCCAGAGTCTTTACCAAGTGCCTGGCACCAGTATTGCAGACTCCAGGGGATTCAGATTTACCCTTATTTGGACGACTGCCTTATTCAGGCAGACAGCAAGGATCTTTTACTTCAACATCTGGATTTTGTTCAACGTCTTCTCCTCCTGTTGGGATTTTCAGTGAACACAAAAAAGTCACATCTGATCCCTTCTCAACAAATGGTATTCCTGGGAGCCCTCTTAAATACAACCTTACAAAGGGCCTTCCTCACTACAGAAAAACAAGTACAGCTGGCTTCAATTTTCAAGACTTTGGCAACTCTACCTCAGCTCACTGCAAGGAAATTCCTGCAGGCACTGGGCTACATGGCTTCATGCATTCTGTTGATTCCAAATGCAAGGCTTCATATGAGAAAGCTTCAATGGTATCTGAAAAGTGTATGGTCGCAGCATTACCACGATCTGGACACTCTGATTCCTCTGATCCCCTGCCTCCAAAAGGAGTTCCTTTGGTGGTCCAGGGTGTGTGCTTTAAACGAAGGAAAGCCTTTCCGTCTTCCTCAACCTTCTCAAATCATAACCACGGACGCTTCAGATTATGCTTGGGGAGCACATTTTCTAGGCAATTGCCAGCAGGGAACCTGGACAAAGGATCATCTTCACTGGCACATCAATCTGAAGGAAATGTTGGCAGTTCAAAATGCTCTTCTAGCCTTCAAGAACCTTTTGCATCCAGGGCCTCTTTTGGTTTACACAGACAACACCACAGTCATGTGGTACATAAACAAGCAGGGGGGGCTCTCATTCGTACCCCCTTTGCAGACTAGCTATGGCTTTATGGGACACAGCTCTAAATCTGAATCTACATCTCCAGGCCCAATTCATACCAGGAGAACAGAATCTCTTAGCAGACAGCCTGAGCAGGAACATTGTGGATCCTCACGAATGGATGCTAGACACCAACTTATTCAACAGGATTACTGCAGTTTGGGGATGCCCCCAGATAGATCTGTTTGCATCCCATCTCAATCATCAGCTGCCTCACTTTTGCACCAGGTCATTCCACAAAACAGCTTGGAAAGTGGATGCCCTGTCCTTCAGCTGGAAAAACCTTTCGGGTTATGCCTTCCCTCCTCTTCCTCTACTTCCTCGGGTATTACTAAAGATAAAACAGGACAAGCCCAAGTTCCTCATCTTGATTGCTCCAAATTGGCCTCGACAGTTTTGGTATCCAACTTTAAAGCACCTGTTCCTGGAGCCTCCTTGGATTCTCCCTCTGAACCCTTCTCTTCTCTCCCAGCATCAGGGTCAGTTGCTACATTCCAATCTCAAGACCCTTTGCCTGGCAGCTTGGCTCTTCAAAGGAATTTGATTTCTTCTAGTCTTCCCAAACAAGTTTTGGATGTTCTTTTGGAAGCTAGACGGCCTAGCACTAGGAAATCCTATGCCTCTAAATGGAAGAGATTTTGCATTTGGATGCAGGGCCGAGGTTTGGACCCTCTGGTACCTGATCTCTCTTCTATTTTGCTTTACCTTTCGGATCTTTTGTCTAATGGACTTTCCTTTTCTTCCATTAAGATTCATGCTTCTGCTATTTCTGCTCATTTCAATACTGATCCCCTGTTTTTCTCATCCTTTGGTGAGACAATTCTTGAGAGGGGCTAAGAATTTAAGGCCTCCCAGGACCCCTCCTGTTCCTGCTTGGGATCTTAATTATGTTTTAGAAAAACTTACTTTGCCTCCTTTTGAGCCTGCTGCATCTTCAGATATTAAGTTTTTATCTTGGAAGACAGTTCTTTTGTTAGCTTTGACTTCTGCCAGAAGGGTCTCAGAGTTGCAAGCTCTTATGGCTGTGGAACCATACCTTATTTTCCACCAGGACAGAGTATCCTTGAGGACCAATCCTACTTTCATGCCTAAGGTGATTTCGAAAGTGGCTTTAAATCAAACAATTCACCTTCCTACCTTCTTTCCTAATCCTCAGAATAAAGGGGAAAGGATTTTGCATTCCTTGGACGTGCACAGACAGTTACGATTTTATTTGGACAAGACTAAAGAGATCAGAAAATCTAACCAATTGTTTGTTTCTTTTGCCTCCAGTTCTCTTGGTAAGGCTATTTCCAAACAAACTATTTCCAAATGGATTTCTTATGGAATAAGATTTTGTTACACTCATCATGGGAAACAGTTTCCAGGTACTGTGAGAAGTCATTCTACTAGAGCAGCTGCTACTTCTACAGCTTTTCTCAGGGCAGTTCCTACCAAGGATATCTTGGAAGCTGCCACTTGGAGTTCTGTGCATACTTTTTCCAAGCACTACAATCTCCCTTTGTATTCTAAGACCAGGGCAGGCTTTGCCTCTGCTGTTTTGCAGGGTCTTCTTGCTGCCCCTTCTTCTGTCTAAACCTCCTCCCTTTTTTCACTGCTTTGGGATTCCACCCTACAGTTATGACTGCAACAGTGAAACACGATGAACACAGTACAGTTGTGTACACCTACCATAAATGTAGATGTTCGAGTGTCTTCACTGTTGCAGTCGGTGTTTCCCTCCCTCCTATCCCCTCTTTTTCTCTCCTTTGTGGTGTATTTGTGTTTCCTTGTTGGATTCATTTTTTGATTTATTGAGGGACTTCTGACATCTAGGGCAAGAAAGGCTGGAGAAGATGGCGTCGGCTGAGGGCTATGTACCAGAGCATACTGACGTCAGGGTACTGGCTTGTACAGCCGACACCGGACCCAGACTTTGGGATTCTGGCCGACCTCGGGCTGCCTGCCGGCAGGAGCACCCTACAGTTATGACTGCAACAGTGAAAACACTCGAACATCTACATTTATGGTAGGTGTACACAACTGTACTTTTGATACTCACAGGGGGTAATTGGCTAGACTTAAAATGGTCCATGAGAGCAATAATCTATGAATAATGACAACATGGATATGTCATTATGATAAGTACATAACTTTCATAGATGGAATATTACTACAAGGCTGGCTAACACATCTCATTTTCTTCCTGTTTACATGCACCTTGGGCAATTTGCACGTTGCAAGAGTACACTTTTTCCAGTAGTCACTGTTAACATTAAAGGCTGGCTTTGACTTGTCTGTTGCCTTCTTGAAAGTCATAGCATTGATCATGGTGCAGTCGTGGCTATGGTTATTAGGGTGAAACATTTTGTGGATGATCTTTACATTAGAGTGGAATCTGGAGCTCCACCCTTCCCTTTGCAGAAAAAAACTTTGCACTTAAGGAAGTGACACTTGGGCATATCACATAATTTTTTCATGTGTTGGAGTTTTTACATTTGATTGCACTGTGTTTTCATGATTAAGTACTGTTTTATGTCGCATTTTGCTCTGTAGTATGGCTTTATACACATGGTAGTCATATGCATTTCCAGGTGCTGTGCTGCTGTTATTTCACTGTACAGTGGGTTGTGCTTTCAATGTCTTGCTGTCGACAGTTGCAGTACTGATGGTCTGTGTACTCTGTGATTGTCTAAAAAGCTCACCAAATGTATTTCATGTTAGATGTTCCTTGAAGCCACTTGTAGAATATGGCACACAGTAACTATGTTATGTATAAACATTTCTGCAAATTTGGGTCTGTATTTTCTGCCAGATCTTCCAAGTCAGTCCATTGTTCTAGGTTAGGACACTCAAAACACCTCAGGCCTTGTAAATACATTAGGGAGAATGAGGAGTTTGGCAGGAATAGTAACCATTACAACCTGTTACTTCTTATACTGGGACACAAGTAAGATTTGTAAGTATTGCTAGAGGAGCCATGATCAACTATGGCTATTTTATGCTTGTACAGATATTTGTCAAGCAAGTATTTGGGTCTGTTATTGCCAGCCTTTCAGATCTTCCCATGTGGATCCTATGTTCGTGCTTCTGCACCTGTGCATGTTGCATTGTCCTTTTTCTGCATTCAGTGGGGTAGGTATAAGTTCACCATTGTCCAGAATCACATTTTCTCCCCAACTACCTGCTTTGATTCATTTAATTGTTTGGGAACTAACTGTGGTAGCTGGCACAAATTCTGCATCTCTAGTAAAGGCAACAGCCCTACAACATGTTTTATTTATTTTTTAACAACATGGCCTCAATAGGACTGTTAGTGCCAAGTACCATATAATTCCTCTTGTGCATTTCCCAGGTTACAGCAAAAATTCTAGCAGCTTATCTGATATTAACCTCTGACGGTTCCCCCATGACTTTTAGTGACTTCCTTCTGGGTGTTCTTGTGTCCACTGATGTAAGTGCAATAACTGAGGTTATTTTTGCCAGGTGTTCTTTCTTTCTTCCATAAGCAGGAAGACGTGGTGTATGTGGATCTGGAGACTTTTAATTCCCTCATAATATGGGAATGGTTGTAAAGAGTCTTCACCATATAATTCAGTTTCCTAAGACAAGGAGGGGCCTGATGCATACTTTACTTTCTGCAGACTCTTAATGCCACTGCTAGATTAGTGACATAGAAGCAAATATCTTCACCTCAGCAAGGACTATATGAAGATTTCTGAACTCTTGAGCCACCACTAAGTAGGGATGGTCATATTAGTGGTGGGCAGATTTCTTGGATGTGCTGATGGTCCTTATATTTTACCATGTTTACCTCTTCCTGTGAAGTAGGCCAGAAGTGTGTTCACATCATCCATGGAGCTTCTGTTACTAGTTCCAAGGTGAACTCTACAGTTATGATACCTGCCTTTAAAAAGAAATCCTACTAACAGCTAACTACCACCATACCAAAAAAGGGAGTACAGGACTTTAGTCTGGGAAGGAAGTACCATATTTCACCATTTTTTGGCTATGACACCTTAAAATATTTTATTAACATATTTGTGTCCTGAGCAAAACAGGCTTCTTACTTCTGTTCCCTTGTCACCAGTTTCACTTTTCTGTTGCTTTTATCCTCCACCATAATGGCTGGATCTGACTTGGTGCCTTTGAGTCGAGGAAAAGTGTCAGAGACTGGGATCCATTAGTCATGGGCAGCAAGAATGGAGGTTTCCCATTTACCTTACCAAGTTACTAGTTTTCAGTTCTGCAGTGATGTATGGGAGTGCAAACATGCATTTATATGTGGAGGACCCTGTGTCAACTCTGTACAGCTTCTGTGTTAGTAGGGCATTGCTATGATGGTACTGTTCCGCTGTCTTCACATTTACCGGGTCCAGAATAAGAGAGTGACTTACATGTCTACCATCAGTTGGGAGGGCTGAACATCAGCTATTCAATCCTAATTTATGCGTAGCTCATTCAGTCCCTAAACTTATTGTTTGAAGTTAGGTCAACAGCAGCATAGTCACAAGCCGTACCTTGCAGAACTTTCAAAGTTCTAGTTCCTTTACTGAACAGTCAATAAGTTAATGTTCTTGAACTGCAGGTATCCACTACATCCCGCATCAGCTTTCCCTTAATGAGTATGGCAGGCACAACAGTGAGCAGTTGTCATTGGCTCACTTGAATTCGCCCCGTTTTGCAGAAGATCTTAATGCCAATATTGGTAGATGCCCCACTTGAGGATGATTTTTGCATGGAGCTAAAGACTTCTGGTGAGAGCTGCTTGAATTTGCATTTAGACAGACTTGTCAATTCCATTAACTAATCTAAAACTATTGTAATTATTTAAACTCACTAACAAGATAAAAATGCTGCTGTTTTTTGAATGGGCCGGCAAATGGGCAATAAGCAGATAGTTTCAGATTTGCAGAGATTAAATAAAAACAGCAACCTGTAATGATCTTTTCATGGCCCAACAAAATGAATGACAGTGGATGAAGACTGAGAAAAATCATCACAAATGTTTTTGATGTCCTGCAGTACTTGACAGATTTTATGCAACATACCTGTAAAAACTGCTGTTAGCTTTTCATGATATAAAAAATTAGGCAAATAAAAGATGTTTACCGATGCTATCTGTGTTGAGCACAGGAGTCAAAAAGATCTTTTAATCAAAATCTCTGAGACATTCTTCTTAAGATCAGTATTAAATAGTCCTGGCTAGTGAGACTTCTGCTGCAGAAAGCCCATTGTCCAGAGCTCAGTGCTGTTACTCTTGCAAGTGTGGCATATGTCCCTCCATCAGAGACATCAAAGACGTATCAGATGCTCACTGAATAAAAATGACATCATCCCACGCTCTTGCCACAGTTCGCAGCATATATCATTCCTTTGTGTGCTTAGTCCAGCATGGTTCAGCCTTCTCTGGAGTTCAGAACATGTAAAGTTCCCCAAAGAAGATTTTTCCTTATCTCTTCCTGTTCCAGGCTTCTTGAATTTAATTTTTTTATTTTTATTTATTTATTTAAAATGTGTTAACAAGGAAAGTCCAACTTGGAACGAAGTCAATTTTCAGCAGAGGCCTGGGGAGAAATGCTCCAGATGCATGTCATTATAATGTGGGAGAAAACCCACATGAACGCAGGGAGGGCATGCAGACTCCGCACAGAAGGCATCCCAGCCAAGAATCGAACCGGAGAACCTCTTGCTGTGAGGTGACAACATTACCCCTACACCACTGTGCCGTCACTCATTTTAAGTAGCCTTATATCTCTTCAGTTAAATGTCTGTGTGTTGGTATATTTTAAGGGCTAAGTAAACTAGACATGCTTACTTTGTAAGTAGTTTCCCCTCAAAGACTCATGTTCCTCACAAAGGTAATTTGGAACTTTCAAGCCCCCCTACTGCATATGTAAGACAACTGGCTTATAGACACCTTTAGCATAAACCACAAGCCACTTGCACAGCTGTAGTATCTCATCTCCATTTCTCCAAAAGGTCTGTCCCTTTTTCCTTCAGTTTCAATAAATTCCCAATATCCTTCTCATTGTGTCATAGTAGAATACTAAGCTATCAACCCAAGGGGCCTTTTTAAACCCAGCCACACTTCCCAATAAAAAATTGATAGGTACTGGTCCCCAAGGGTTTTGTGGGAGTATATATACTTGGACATGGGTGGCCAAGCATTTTCAAGCTTCCTGTTTCTAAAAGAGCATGGGTGCCAGACTAGGGGTATATTTAAGAATCCCCATCCACTGATCTGAATTTCACTTGAGTAAGTGCAGGGATGAACTCTGCTTCACAGAGATGCGAACCCTGTTCCAGAGAAGGGGAAGGGGGAGTCTCTGAGACACACCTGTCTCACCAGCATGTTCTGTTTTAGGTAAGGTTTAGGTCCCTGGATTGGATGTATCTGATATTTGTTTTACGGATGTGCAACAGGTCCATTAGGGCTAGATCAGAGGATGCTTTGTAGGCCATTCATAGGTCACCTGTCAGCAGCTTGTAGGAGAACGAATATAACTTGGAACACCCATGGAGACACGTTACTAAAAGGATCCAAGGACTAAACAATATGTCCTACATGGACTGACCCCTGTCATTATACTTGGTGTCTTACAGACTGCTAAGAGGTGACCCATATATGGCATACAAGGCATCCTCCGACTGACTACTGATGGATTTACTACACATCAGCAAGTCATATGGCATTAAAAGTACTTTGTCTGGTGATCTAAACCTCTTCTGCACTATCAACAGAAAAGTCTGGGGGGACAGGTAGATCTCTCAGAGGATTCCACTGCTCTGCAACAGAGTACCCATCCACATAAAGCAAAGTTCATGCCAATCTCTAATCAAATGGAATAGCTTAGTTTGTGCACCAGAAGGGAAAGTGGTTAGGCTTAAAGTGAACCACAAAGGCAGCTAGGCCATTACTTCCCAGGAGGCAAGGCTTTGGGGGAGTCAGCATGGGACTTGCTTTCCACAATATATATATATATATATATATATATATATATATATATATATATATATATATATATATATATATATATATAGGCAGGTACATACCAAATGCATGCTTGGATTTAGATGCGATAACCCTGCTTATTAGTTGTGCAACATAGAATGATTCCTCTCACTATAGTAGACACACAGTGGTCAAATGCCAAATCACTATACATGCATTTCCAAATCCCTGACTACAAAGTCTTTTCTTAGAGATGTGTTGTCAGTGTAGTAGTTTGCTAGGGTGGCTGTTTTTCCAAAAAATACTATGATGCACTTTTTGTCATTGAGTTTTAGACCATGGCTCGGGCACCGGTTATTAGTTGGTGTCAGGCCTTCTTGGAGGATATTTGTGTCTGGGGGAATTCGATGTCTGCACCCAATATGCAGTTATCATTGAAAATGGTCAGCTAGAGGCACTCAATGTTAGTTTTGACCTTAAAGTAGATGGCAAACAGGAGCAGCCCCAGCACTAGTAAACAGCCTTTTTTAGAGATAGACTGCAGTATTCTAACTTCTTGGATCCTTTCTGTAAGCCAGATGGCTATACACTGGGTAATGTAAGGGTTTATACCCAGTTTGGTGAGCTTTTCTACAGTCCCCAAGTGGGGCATTGTGTCAGCTGCCTTGACCAGATCGATGTAGGCACTATGCACCATTTTGCCTCATGCATTGCTTTGGTGACTTTCTTGAAGTCTACTGGGTTGAGTTGGGAAAATGTGCCCTTCACAAACCTGAACTAATTTGAGTCCAATTTTTGTTTGTTACGTATGTTGTCATTTAGGGTATCCATGATTATTCTCCCCATTGTTTTGTAGATAAGGCTAGTCAGGCTTAGGCATCATTAATTCCCTTGGTTTTTGGATGGCTGTGTGCAGCAGGATAACAATTACAGTCCTTCATTTTTTTGAAAAAAAAAAAGGCTGTTTTGAGGCCAATTTTAGTGGGCCCAATAGTTCGTTACATACTATTAAAGAGGCATCCTGGGATATTTTCAGTACTGCTTTGAGTACCTGCCCTCTAGTAGTAGTTGGGAGAGTTAAGAATGTATTTTCTGAAGGGCATCTAGTGGGGAGAGGAGGGGGGTGATACTGGAGCTTACTTCATCAGCCATGAGCTTCATTATTTCTTCTGGCTCCATATAGGTGGCAGCATTTATAATTCAGTACATTGCTGTATATTGCCTTTGAGGTTACAGACATGTCTTAAGAAAGCTTTGTGATTGTCCTTGGCCTGAGAGGCTAATGTTATCTTAAATATAGCTTTCATAGACTTGCTTAACTTGAGTGACCTGAGTTGCTAGATGACAATGAAAGCAGATTGCTAGTCCATTTTGGGAAGAAGTTATTCACAGCTGCCACTTTGGCTTTTAGGGTCATAAATCGTCAGATCCATGTGACCAGTTAATAAATTGCTGTACTAGATTGTACTAGACTATACTAGATTGTGGAGGTGTGTACCAAAACAGCTAGAACTCACCCAAGCTGTTTGTCAGGTGGCAAAACTCCCTTTGTTCTTCCAAAAACCTAAGAATTACGGAGACAGGATACTTCATACCTTGAATGTGAATCAACAGGTTAGGTACTACCATAACCAAACAAAATCCTTCAAGAAGGCTGAAATACTTTTTATTTCCTGCACAGGGCCAAGGAAGGGTCAACTTGTTCTTAAACAAACCATTGCTCATTGGTTGTCCCCTGGTATTTTTTTTGTTATACCAGCTATGGCAAGGTGAATCCAGGCAAGATAATGACACATTCTACAGGGACTTTTCCTTTTCAGTGGCTTATTGGAAAAGTGTACTCTAGAACAATTCAAGCATCTACAGGCAGCAACATGGTACTCTGTCAATACCTGTATGAAGCAGTACAAGCTGGTTGCTCTTTCTAAATCCAGAGCAGACTTTGTAAGGACAATTCTCCATGGCTCATGGACATTTGTCCTTCCTCCTCCTTCCACGTAGGGTAAGCTTTGGAGTCTATCCATTTGCTTGTAAAGCAGAGTGTTTGTTGAACATAGTACAGTTGCACAAGTCCTATTTACCTATAAAAGTAGATGTTCATAGAACACACTGCTTTACTGGCAGTACCCAACCACCATTTAAGCATATTTGTGGATGTTCTTCATCTCACATTGCTGCAGTCCTTACTTATGGGTAGTCCGCTGTCCTCGGTCGGCCCGAATACCAAAGTATTAGGCTGACGTCGGTCATGGGCGCCTAGATCTGACATCAGAGCGTCAGGGTATAAAAGCGCATGTCCGACGTCATATCCTCAGTCTTTTTTGCCGCATGGTCCGATGCAGAAGCAGCGTTGCAAGTGCCGTTCGGCGTTCTGAAATTTTTCGAATTCGGAGTTTCAGACCGATACCAAGTTGGGCTAAGTACCCCGTTGGGGAATATTTTTGTTTTTTCTTGCCTCAGTTATTTACCGGATGTCAGAAAAAGTGAATAATTGTATTTCTTGTGGGAAACAGATACCGCATAGGGATTACCACTCGCTTTGTATTCCTTGTTTGGGACCGGAGCACAACGTAGTCGGGTGTCGGTTTTGTGCTAGGTTCAATAAGCGCACTATAAAACGGAGGTTAGATTGCGCTAGGTTAGTTTTTGGCAAGCGGTGTAATTATAATATGCCGTCGGATCCTCCGACGCCCGCTTCCACGAAGAAGCGCAAAGACAAATCTGTGAAGACTAGGCAGGATGATTTGTCCGTTTCGGACGCCGGTCCTTTAGAAGCTACAGGGGAACAGGTAGACCCGGCTGAAGTTTCTGTTGAGACTCAGGGGGAAACTGATTTTGCAAGAGGTGGCCTCACAGGAGTCAGGTCAGGCTGAAGGGGCCTCTCAGGTTACTATTCTCCCTGCTGTGCCTAGGGTGGTTAGGCCTTCTGCTACTATTTCTAAGGCTCCTTCTAAGGGCAGGTCTGTTTTGCCTTCCTCTGGTGTCAGTCCTGGTTCCTCAGGGTCAGTGCCTAAAAAGCACATGCTTAAAATGGCAGAAGATTTGATTACTTTAATTAGAGGTTCTATGCCCCCTCCTGATAAGAGGCCCAGGGTAGAGCCAGAGTTGGAAAGTTTGGAGCAGGCCTCAGATGATTCAGAGTCTTCTGTGGAAGACATTCAAGATTTTCCTCCTTATTCGGATTCTGATGCAGAGGATTCCACTACTTCTGCTTCTCCTCCTGAGGATTTTTCATTTTCAGAAACTTTACATTCCATGAGGGAGCATTTTAAGTGGGAAGGACAGGATTTCTCTGATTCACGGAAAAGGCTTAGGGAATTCTTGTTTTACCACAGCATAGACCCTTAGCTATACCTCCAGTTTTGGATGTTGTTCAAGATGTTTTCTCGAGGCTTCCCTTAATCCAGATTCTGTGCCTCCTGCCAGTCAAACCGGACAGGTATTACAGGGTGCCTGAGGCTCATAAATATCTGTATAAAAGTCCTAGGGCAGACCCAGAAACTATTAGTCAGGGGCCTAAGGGTGTTAGAGCTTCTGTTGTAAAAAATCCAGTTCCTCTAGATAAGGAAGCTAGAGCTTTGGATAGATGGGGTAAGAAGGTGTATACCTCTTCTACGTTAGCAATGAGGGCTTTAAATTGCCAGTTTCATATGTTGAAATATCAGAATTTCCTCCTTTCTCAGCTAAAATCTAAAGTGGTTGCTTTAGCAGAGGGTATAGAGTGTAAAGAATTGCAGGATTTGGTACATGTCTCTGAACAGGTGGGCAAGCATTCTTTGCAGTGTGGCTTTGATGCTTTACAGGCTTCTTCTAGGGTGGCTGCCACTGGTTCAGTTATTCGAAGGCACGCCTGGCTTAAGGATCAGAATTTGTCAGAGCATGTTAAGACTAGAATTCTGGATGCCCCTTTACAGTCTGAAGTTTTGTTGGGTCCTCCTGTGGAGTCTGTGTTAAAGAAGATGGAGGACAAGGCTAAGTCTATGCAGACTGTTAAAGATTTTTTGCAGGTGCAACCTCCAAAGTTTAGTAGAAATTGGCCTACTAAAGGATGGATGTACCCTTCTTCTGACTCTGTCTAGGGGCAGATCTAGATGTGGTAGGGGCAGAGCTCAGAGTTCCTTCAGACCTAGAACATGGAGTTCGCCTGCACAGTCTGCAGGTGAGGGCAGGGGCCAGTCCTTTCGTAAACAGGCCCAATGACCTGCATTTTCAGCTGCCAGATTCCTTTTGCCTGGCAGCTCCTTTGGGAGGAAAGTTAGCACTTTTCAAGCAAAACTGGCTTTTAGTCACCCAGGACAAATGGGTATTGGACATTATAAACCGAGGCTACAAGTTTTATTTCCATACATTGCCTCCTTTCAAAGGCATGCCAGACGTTCCTCCTCGGCAAAGGATAGAGGCTCACAAACAGATTTCTTTACTTCTTCAAATGGGAGCTATACAGCCAGTTCCTCTGTCAGAAGTGGGCCTAGGATTTTATTCTCGCCTGTTTCTAGTTCCAAAGAAAGGGAACACTTGGAGACCGATTTTGGATTTATCTATCCTCAACACTTATCTGGACATTCCAAAGTTCAAGATGCTGACGTTGCAACAGCTTTTACCTCTGTTGGGAAAAGATCACTGGATGGTAACTCTGGATCTCAAAGAGGCTTATCTTCATATTCCTATCAGGCCCAGTTGCAGGAGGTACCTGCGTTTTCGAGCTGGAACTTTACATTATCAGTTCTCTGCATTGCCCTTTGGCTTATCTACTGCACCCAGAGTGTTCACAAAGGTTCTGGCTCCAGTGATAGCTTTTTTCAGGTTAAGAGGAATACAGATTTATCCTTATTTGGACGATTGCCTGATTATTGCTCAAGACAAGGACGAACTTCTTCATCATCTACAGTATGTGATGGTAGTGTTAAGATGCCTAGGGTATTCTGTGAACGAAACAAAGTCCAGTCTAGTACCCTCTCAGGACATGTGCTTTCTGGGTGTGAGACTGAATACAGCTTCCCAGATGGCCTTTTTGACCCCGGACAAACAAAGAAGCCTTTCTCTTTATTTCCATCAAATGTCTCTACAGTCCAGGCTGACTGCAAGGACAGTCCTTCAAGCCTTGGGGTTCATGGCATCTTGTATTCTGGTGCTTCCCAATGCCAAACTGCATATGAGGAAGCTTCAATGGTATCTCAAAAATGTATGGACACAACACTGCCAAGATCTAGACACGGTCATTCAGATAATACCTTGCATTCAGAAGGAATTTTTGTGGTGGGCTCAGGAATGTCACCTAAACAAGGGACTCTCTGTGACCCGACCAGAGGCGAGTCAGATTCTAACGACAGATGCCTCGGACAAGGCTTGGGGAGCACACCTCAGTGGAAAATGGGTGCAAGACACGTGGCCTGTCAGACTTCAACATTTGCATATCAACTTGAAGGAGATGTTAGCAGTCCAGTTTGCATTAATGGCTTTCAAGGATTTACTTCACCCAGGGCAGGTGTTGATTCAAACAGACAACAAAACTGTCATGTGGTACATCAACAAGCAAGGGGGAACCCATTCATACCCTCTTTGCAGGCAAGCGATGATTTTGTGGGAGACTGCTCTCAGTTTACACCTCAATCTTCAGGCAAGGTTTCTACCAGGAGCACAGAACTCCTTAGCAGATGTGTTGAGCAGACAAATAGTGGATCCTCACGAGTGGAAATTGGATCCTCATGTATTCCAGCAGTTGACAGTGTTATGGGGGACTCCAGACATAGATCTGTTCGCTTCTCCACTAAATTACCAGTTGCCAAAGTTTTGCACAAAAAAGTTTCATCACACAGCTTGGAAGGTGGATGCTCTATCATTCAGTTGGAGCAATCTTCATGTCTATGCCTTTCCACCTCTGCCTCTCCTCCCCAAGGTACTCTTGAAGGCCAGACAAGACAAGCCATCCATGATTCTGATAGCGCGGATTGGCCTCGACAGCACTGGTACCCACTTCTGAGGAGTTTAGTAAGGGAGCCTCCATGGCCTCTACCTTTAATTCCGCATCTTTTGTCTCAGGAGGGCAGTCACTTCCTCAATGTCAGGATTCAGTCTCTGCATCTAACAGCTTGGCATATTCTGTTTTAGACCCTGGAGGGTCTCAGCTGCCACAACAAGTTTTGAATGTTATTTTGGAGGCCAGAAGGCCTAGTACAAGGAAAGTTTACGCTGATAAATGGAGGAGATTTTTTATTTGGAGCAAAGAGAAGGACTTTGATGTTTCCAAGCCTAATTTAAGTGCTTCTCTTCAATATCTTACTGAGTTACTGGACAAAGGTTTGTCTTTCTCCTCTATAAAGATACATGCTGCAGCCATTTCTGCTCACTATGACTGTGACCCTCCTTTATTCTCTCATCCTTTGTTTAAGCAATTTCTTAGAGGGGCAAAGAACATAAGACCCCCACGTAGAGCTCCTACTCCTGCTTGGGATCTCAATTTTGTGTTGGAAAAACTTACTCTACAACCTTTTGAGCCTGCAGCTACGGCCGAGTTAAAGTATTTGTCTTGGAAAACTGCTTTTTTGTTGGCCATTACTTCTGCAAGAAGGGTTTCTGAATTACAGGCCCTTATGGCAGTGGAGCCTTTCCTGATTTTTCATAAGGATAGGGTATCTTTGCGTACTAATCCTTCCTTTATGCCTAAAGTGGTTTCTAGTGTGGCCTTAAACCAAACTATTCATTTGCCTACTTTTATGCAAACCCCCAAAATAAAGGGAGAAGATTTTGCATACTTTGGATATTCACAGGCAGTTGCGTTATTATTTGAGCAGAACCAAGGAGTTCAGACAGTCTCAGCAGTTGTTTGTTTCTTTTGCTTTGGGTTCTCAGGGTAAACCTGTTTCAAAACAAACTATTTCTAAGTGGATTGGGTTTTGTATTTCTTTCTGTTATTCCCATCATGGTAAGGAGATTCCGGCTGGAATCAGACCTCATTCCACTAGAGCTACTGCCACTTCTACTGCCTTTCTAAGGGGTAGCTACAAAAGATATTTTGGAAGCAGCTACTTGGAGTTCAGTACATACTTTTTCTAAACATTACCACCTTCCTCTTTATTCTAAGTCTAGGGCTGGATTTGCCACTGCAATATTACAGGGCATTTTAGCAGCCCCTAATGCTTTATGATTTTGCCATCCTCCCTTTCCCGTTGCTTTGGGATTCTACCCATAAGTAAGGACTGCAGCAATGTGAGATGAAGAACATAGTACAGTTTTGTACCTACCATAAATGTAGATGTTCGAAGATCCACATTGCTGCAGTCCAATTTTCCCTCCCTCCTTCCCCTCTGTAGTTTGACATGGTTTTATGCTTTGGGTGATGGTTGTTGTTGGGTATGTTTTTGGGAGGTATTCTGTTTTTGGCTGTGGCCTTTCTTGTTTGGCCTTCTGACATCTGGGGCAAGAAAAGACTGAGGATATGACGTCGGTCATGCGCTTTTATACCCTGATGCTCTGATGCCAGATCTAGGCGCCCATGACCGACGTCAGCCTAATACTTTGGTATTCGGGCCGACCGAGGACAGCGGACTACCCATAAGTAAGGACTGCAGCAATGTGGATCTTTGAACATCTACATTTATGGTAGGTACAAAACTGTACTTTCCAGTTACTTTATTTCTTTTTGTTATGTCACAAAACCACATACAGATTAAAGATGCACATTTAATATAAATATGAATAAAATTAAATGTGAATAAGATTATGATGTGATCTTTCTCATGTACACATTTCTTAATTTAGCTGCTTTTCTCCTTAAAACTCTCATGATAGAAATATGGTCATTTAAACTTGTGGAAAGCCCACAGTAAAACTAATATTCCATGTCAGTTTTTTTTTTACTCGAATGAATTGTTCCATTCAATACCCCTGCTACTCACGGGGACCTTCTCCAATACACAAAGAACATTTTTTGAAAGATCCACACACTCATGAGGGTTTATAAAGAACATTATTCGTGTCAATTTTTTAAAAATATTTTTTACTTCTAGATATTCAGTTTTATTAATAAGTCAATAAAACACATCTTGCATCTTTTGTGCAGTCCCTGTGCCTGTGCAGGTATAGTTTTCGAAGTTGGTTCAGTTGGTTTTAGTGTGGAAGCACGTATTTCAACTAGGCTATTGTGTCCCCTTCCTAATGACTTTAACATTTTTTCAACAGCCTTTAACAACACACTGCATTTACAAACTTAAATCCATAGTATGCGTTTTTCCAAATCAAGTGCAAAGTATTGAAAATTAGACTTCACACATAACACTGTTATTATACAAAGTCACTGTCCTAGCTTTTTATTCTATGACCCCTTCCATCAAATCATCTTGCTCACAGATATTATTTTGACATAGGCCTAGCTGATGAGTACAGCTTCAATTTATCTGTTATGAAGGTCAAGAACATTTAAACAGCATTTTTGTGCTTTTTATGTGTATTTCATACAAAAACTTGGTTGAATGACTTTTTAAAGTTGCATAATTTTTTGTAAAAAGAATATGTGACTAACTTAGAATTTGTGAACCTCATTTTAGTATTTAATTGATGGTTGAATGTTATTGGCTGGTTTGTTAATTAATCAATTAAGGCATTATTATAAAAGGGAGTTGTATTTTTTGATTAGGGTTTCTGATGAAGTTCTGAGGAGTAAAAGAAAGAGCTGAAATCACTTATTGTGTCCATTTGCCATTTTGTTTAGTTTTCGAAGTTGGTTCAGTTTGTTTTAGTGTGGAAGCACATATTTCAACTAGGCTTTTGGGGTGCTTTTTTTAGTTTATGAGCACTTGCTTTAACAAAAAAGAAGAAAGCTTCATTCGGAAGCATCAGCTTCATTTGGAAGTGGCAATTGCATTTTTAAGCCAGTTTCTTCACACATTATGGAAGCAGATGAGACCTGTGATCTTACCATACAACCCACACCGGAAGGAGAAGCGAGTCTCACAAAAAGCCTGGCTGATGTCATTGACCAAGCACAATCCATGCTTAAACAGCTTAAAGGGAGTTTTGGAGCCCTCCATAAATGTAGTAAAAGTTCCAATGTTTCTCTTTCTTCATCAGATGAAGAAACCGTAATTGCAGCTGAAACAGGTTCTTCTTGGCAGACAGTTTCTGGGTTCCTGCGAGAGAGATTTTAATCCTTTTGTCGAAGTGACTTTGTCCTGGCAGCCTAGAAGATTTGTAAATGCAAATCGTGGCTTGTTAGACTTCAAAAGTAATTTTTTTGATATGGAAAATTAAATTTTGAAGTTTAAAAGTCTGACACTGGAAAATCATTATTTAAATAAATGTATTGAGATAAAGATTGTACCATTGGGGCTCAGAGTATATAAGTTTCTAAACAGAATAACAGTTAAAGACAAAATTTACTCTGAAATTAAATATACATACAATAAAACTGGTCTTGAAGTTTTGAAAATGCTGATTGACTGGAATACAGATAAAATTAAGTCACTTAAAGAACAGATTAATATAATTGATGACTTTCAAACCTTTCAGAACTTGTAAAATAGTCTTATGGAAAAAGCTGAGAGGCATGTGAGCAGTATAATTACTAAGAAAAAGAAAAAATAACTAGAGACATCAAAACTTATGAGCAAGAGCAGGCCTATCTTATTAAAAAGAAAGGCCAGAGATGTGAGGTTATTGCTGATAGTAACAATAGAACAATGAAACTGGGAATCTTGATAAACTGGATTCCTTCATCAACATTAAAAATATTATTTTTAGAAGAGAGACTGGTGAACAACATAGGGACATTTTAACAAGTGAATCCAGTGAACTGTTTTCATCTCCTTCTCCTTTTTTCTTACCAGTGACAGAAACTTGCAGTCTGCCTCCGAATCAGGAAGCGTTGACACAAAGAAAAAAGTCGAAAACAAAGGGCGTTAGAAAGAGACGGTCACATTTTTAATTTAAGTGAAAAGATTTTCTCTCATGCTGAATTAAACTTGTTAGCTAATTTTTTTCTTTTCTACCAGCTAACAGAACCCCTTTGGTCAACACTTTCATTGATTTTAAGGTATCTGTAAGGAAGCTGAATTTGAAATACATTTTAAATGATGTTAAAGTGAATGATGTGTTAAAAAAAATAGCACGTACAATCCTATTTTAGTCAACACAATATTTTTGCTTCCAGATGTAAAGCAGATTTTTATAATCTTTTTTATAACTCTGTACATAAAAGGGTTAATAAAAAGTACTGTAATTTATTTAAACAGGAAATTGAAGCACTGAAGAAACTGGAAAGCTGTACAGACATAAGATATATGAAATCAGATAAGGGGCAAGGTATTGTCATTATGGAAACTGACAAATTCAGTAAAGCTATTGAAAATGTATCTGATGAAACTATTTATAAAAAAAGTTCCAAAGAGATTTGTTAGAAAATGTTACAAGGACATTGATTTATGTGTTTGATTTGTTACATCAAGAATATATTACATCAGATATTTTTGAGTGTCTTATGGTTGAAGAGCCACAACTGGGCATGTTATTTGGAATTCCCAAATTACATCAAAATTTAGAACAACCTCCCTTTACGCCAATTGTGTCTGCACCTTTCAACAAAACATTTAACATTTCTGCATATTTGGATAAAGTTGTAAACCCTATAGTTCAGACTAGTAATTATTATTTAAAAGATTCATGGATGTTTTTGGATGAGCTTAAAAATTATGCTTTCACCGGCAATGAAACCATGCTGTGTACTATAGATGTTGGTTCTTTATACACCTCTATAGATCAAGAGGAGGGTATAGAATTTGTTAGGGTTATACTTGAGCAAATACTGTAGAGAGTTTGAACAAGACGTGCATCAATTGTCAGTTGTTGGAGATGGTGTTGAAAAACATTTTTTTTATGTTTAACAACAATGTTTTTCAACAAAAATGTGGGGTAGCCATGGGGGCTCAAGTAGCTCCAATGTTTGCAAATCTAGTCTTTTTCTGGTGGGAACAAAAATTTTTGACAAAGATTCTGCTTTTCAACAACGTATGCTTGTACGGAAGATACATAGATGACTTGTTTTTTATTTGGACAAATTATATAGCAACAGCATATGAATTTCTGCAACAAGTCCATAGTGTGAGATGGATCAATTTTGTATTGAGTGATAAAGGAATGTTGGTTCATTTTTTAGATGTAGAAATTAGTTTAAATATTTAAGAAAGAAAGTTTTCTAGTAATATATATTTAGAAAGAGTACATTTACTAATAACTATTTACATTGTGACAGTTTTCATCCTCCTTATATGAAACTTAATATTTTTCTAGGGCAGATTATCAGACTAAATCACCTGATAAGTGATGATGGGATTTTTTTTTAGAGAAAATGAATAAAGTTATAAAGTTATTTCAAGAAAGAGGGTACCCTTTTGAAAAATTAAACATACTTGCCAGTAATGTAATAGAACAAAGATGTGAGAAATCTCCCTTGATCTTAAAAGCAGGCTTTTGTGTTAAAAGGACAACAGATAAAGATTTTTATTTGTTCCTTTCCTGTACCTTTAAGTGTAGAAGGAATGAAAATAAGACAAATCATTGGCAATAATTGGAAAATTTTAATAGGAAATCAGGAGCTTGCCAAGATCATAGGAGACTAAAGTTCATTTACAAAAGAATTAGAAATCTGAAACAATTTCTGGAAAGTTCATCTAATGTAAGGGGTGCAGTCAGATGTAAATAAGAAAGTTGGAACTTTCCCATATAATGGGTGTTCATTGTAGTTGTATTTTAACTATGAGCAGTTTTTATTTTGAGCACAATATACTGTTAAAGATTCACATGCCAGACTGAGGAATTAGTTTATGTTGCAATATGTTCAACGTGTAAGCATTTCTACATAGGTAAAATTACGTGCAGATTAGCGGATATAATTGGGGAACATATTTTAGCAATAAAGGACAACAGCAATGCATTGGCCAGACACTGTCAGGCATGTCTGGAATTTAAGAAGTTTCAATTCATGGTAGTGGAAAAGGTTAACAGGGAAAGGTTTACTGATACTGCTAATGCATTTGTAGAGTATCTAGAACTCAAATGGCAGATACTTTTAAGAGCAGATATTTTACCTGGAATTAATGAAAAAATATCTATAAAGTGCTTCTTAAAATTCAAGAACATTAAAACAGCAATAAAGTGCTTTGTATGTGTATTTCATGCAAAAACATTGTTGAATGACTTAAAGTTATATAATTTTTTGTAAAAATAACTGACTTAGAATTTGTGCACCTCATTTTAGTATTTAATTGATGGTTGAATGTTATTGGTTGGTTTGTTAATTAATCAGTTAAGGCATTATTATAAAAGGGAGTTGTATTATTTAATTATTTTTTCTGATGAATGTTGAGAAATAAAAGAACAAAAGTGCTTAAAATCACTTCTTGTGCCCGTTTGCCGTTTTGTTCTTTAACTATTAAAAATTAGACTTCTCAAGTAACACAGCTGTTATTATACAAAGTCGGTGGCCTATCTTTTTATTCTATGACCTCTTCCATCAAATCATCTTTCTCACAAATGTTTTTATTTAGGCCTAGCTGATGAGTTCAACTTCAGTTTATCTGTTATGAAGTTCACAGTCTCATTATTTATTGACATTTGTTGACTGGGAAAGTCCACTGTGTCAGAATAACCCATTTCCAGGAAGGCCCGGGGAGAAACACTCCAGTAACAAATTAAAAATTACTACAGCAAACAACTAAACTAAAATTATTGTACAACAGGATAAGATTTACAGTAATAAGAAACCATACAAATATAAATAGCATTTCTGAGTGATAGAACTATGCAGAGTACAATGTCATTATGCAGTGAATATAAATGACAGAACTTGCACAATATATAAATGGATAACTTTTTGAGGACATTCAGTATAAATAATCATGACATAGTATATTCTGTACAATATGAAGGAGATTATATTTTTGCCTTGTGTAAGTTTCTCAAGGATTAAATATTGATTAGTATACCTTGTTTAAGAGAAAGTCACAGAAGTTGGTTGGTTTACTAGTATTTCAGTTGATCTGAAAAAGGGGAAGTCTAGCAGTAAACTCATTGGGGTTGGTTTGTGTTGGTATGAAGTTCTGATCGCAAGGATAGATGTGGTTATTAAGAAAGTGATTTTTTAGGTTTTCATAGACTCGGTTTGTGTTATAGAAGGAGGGAGGTAGGACATTCCATAGCTTTGCTATTGTGTAATAGTATAAGCTTTGTCCAGCTCTCTTATTGGGTTTATATATGGTAAAAAGCTGTTTATTAGTAGAACAAATATTTTGGGTTCGGTGTAGGGTTGTACAATAGAATGTAGTGATAGGTAGTTTGGATTACATATTAATTTATGAACAAGAGTTAGTCGAGTGTATTGGAGGTGATGTGGGAATTCCAACCATTTTAATATTTTTATGGTGTGACAGTGGTGAGTGCGGTTTTGCAGTCCAGAAGCAAATTTGGCAATTTTATAATAGCATGATTGTAGATTGTAAGGACGTGTGAAGGTTGGTAAAGATAGGGGAATCATAGAGGAGCGAGAGAAGTAGAAGTGTGTGTGCCAATTTTATTCTTATGGGCTTATCCATGTACAGTTTGTCTATATATTTTACCTAGTTTTGAGTGTGTTTTTGTTGATTGTGTTAAGAATGTCTTGTCCATATGATAGTTTATTTATAGTGAAGCACAGACGTTTAGCTGTTTTTCACTACTTCAATTTCCATATTATTTAGGGAGTAGATTTTGAACTCTTGTTGGGGGTGGTTTTGAAGAGAATATTAGTAGTTTGGATTTTGGGGTAGTAATTGAGCTTTGTTTAGCCACGTTTCTATGTTTGAGATTGCATTTTGTGTTATTTTGAGGAGATCTGGGAAACTGCTGGCTGAGGATATAACGGTAGAATCATCAGCATACTGGATGAGGGAACTATGTAGACAGACAGTATGGAGATTATTTATAAATACATTAAAAAGTAATGGTCCAAGAATGGAGCCCTGGGGGATGCCTGCTTTAATTAACCAGATTGATTATTTTGCCATCTGACAGATTGTTGTCTATCTTTCAGGTAGCTAGTAAACCAGGTAATGGTATGTTCAGTACATCTTAATGTTTCTAATTGTTGGATTAATTTGATATGTGATACAATGTCAAAAGCTTTGGATAGATCTAATAAAACTACTGATGGCAGTACACCAGAGTCCAAACCTTTGTTCATGCTGTTGATGAAAGAAAGTAAGGCTGTAATACTACTATGTGCAAGGTGGAAACCATGTTGGGTTTGGGCTAAGAGATTGTTGTCTGTGAGATATTTTAATAGTTGGGTACTTTTCTAGTATTTTAGATAATGGTGAGAGAATGGAAATGGGCTGGAAGTTGTTTAAATCGTAATTCCACCCTTATGCAATGGGTTGTGTTAGATTTCTTCCAAATTTGAGGGACTTTGGATTCAGAGATGGGACATTAGAACACTGACAGGATAGGCTAATACATTTGCACCAAATTTCAAGTATTTAGAGGGGATGTTATCAGCAGATAAGGGAGCACAGTCTAAGTTTAGATAGCAGTTTGAATATTAGAGAGGTGAATACCAGGAGAACTTTGGAATTTATTGAGTACTGCTAGTGTTTTCTTTGTGAAGATGAGGAATGTAAGTTTGAATTCTCACCAATAGAGCTTGAATTACTTGTCAGATTGTTAGGGTGATTGCTTGTTATTGGTGAGGGCTTGTTGACAAGTTTGAGAATGGTGTCTATAAAGTGGGTATTAAAAATGCAGGCTATGTGCTCTGGGTTTGAGTCAGGATATGGTGATGGGTTTTGTGTAGTTCCAGGGTTAAGGAGTGAGTTGACTGATTTCCAAAACATTTTTGAGTTGTTTTTCTGATTAGATAGTTGTTGTGAAAAATAATTTGTAATTTTTTATTAATCCCTTAGTGTTAGAGTGTGCTCAACAATATACTAAGGTTGAAAGTAATTTTGCTGCAATTATGCAACATAAATAATGTATAAGATAAAGCTTGCTTAAATGTAGAAATAGAGTTTAGTAATATGTAATCAGCATCCATACTAAATTACCATGGCTTGGAAAAGGAATCTGCTGAATGGACATTTTTCCCTTACAGACTCAAAACAGGATGTATGCAAGAGCAAAAATACAAAATCTGCTTTTAAAGAATGGACACTTTTCCCTTACAGACTCAAAACAGGATGTATGCAAGAACAAAAATGCAAAATCTGCTTTTAAAGAACAATGGCATGTTATTCTGCATGGAAAAACAGGATAACAGATGTTTTTATACAAAGATCCAAATAAAATACAGGATGTTCACACTGTCAGAAAAGCTGATCTCTGACAATGTGTTTTCTCAAAAATATGTTTTTCTTCATAAAAAACAGGATATGCTTATCAGCATTGACATAAGAATACATGTTTCTATACACAGATTCAAATAGAATACAGGACAATGTGTTTCCTCAAAAATATGTTTTTCTACATGGACATCAGGACACTGTTACAGGATATTCACACTGTCAGAAAAGCTGGTCTCTTACAAGACATTGTTAAACAAGGAAGTTTAGTATTGTTTCTACAGGATAAGCAATTCTCCAAAATATGTTTAAAAAGAGTATATAAAGAGCTGTATAAATCCAGTTGTTTAGGGATATGGTAGGAACACATTTGGTGTTCTGAGGTAAATGTTATATCTCTCACATCATCTGTACTATATGAGAAGTAAAGTTGGAGCAGTACTTTTAAGCTGCAACGTGGTTTCGTTTGATTTATTATAAAAAGTTATTTGTTACTGCTCTTTAAAGTTGATGCTGCAAAGTATATTCTCTCATCAGTGTATATTCTGCAAGTTTCTGTATGCAACAGACTGTAAATGCAAATATAATCAGACTTTAAATTTTAGCAGAATCTAGCCAGCAAGACTGAGTGTCATAAGAACACTGCAAATCCATCACACCAAGCAGTAAGCAGCTCCATGTAATTTTTTCAATGGCGAGCTAGCCTGCATTTGAACCTACAATCTGCATTCAACCACAGGAGGAGTGATGGTAAGCCCTGCAGAGGGTCACTTCAGTTAAATTGCAGTAACTAACATTTGTACGTATGTGTCAATTCTGAACAGAAGTATTCCAGTTTATGCAGCTTGCAGTAGTACAGTTTTTAGACGTCTACATCCGGAGTGAGACTGAAGTTCCAGTCGCAGTGCCATAATTTCGCTAAGAAAAGGGGAATATCCACTAGCACAGCAGTCCACTGCCTGTTGTGCTTTCCCAGCTTCTCAAGTGACTTTGAAAAATTTCCAGCCATCTGCAACAACAGCCTGATCACCTGTTTTCTTGCTTACTGGTAAGACTTTTTCTACGTCACATTTTTTTAGTATGGATGCTATCAGGCAGAATTCTAGCAAATGTAAGCCAAGTTTTACTCTTAATGTAGCAGAACAACCAGATAAAATATGGAGTAAATTGCAATGTTGGTATACACAACACATTAGTAAGTGTAAAACCTTGTTAGGGCAAGTTGACATACCAGCATTATGTAAGTGGATTGTAACATTTGATTGGTATTTGCAACAAAAAAATGAAGTATATCATAGTAAATGTTTATTGTGTGATTCAAAGGAAACTGCATTTTGTGAAATATGCCATAAACAAGTATTGCATGATATTGCTAAAAAACTAGACTGTGCAGACAGATCTGTTCATGATAAAGAATTAATTAATAATACACAGTTTTCATTATATCCAGATATAAAGCAGTTATGTCCTGTCAGTACATTAATTTCTGAATTACAACAGCAATCAAATCTGTTATTGACAGAGTCCCCTGTAGATCTTGTAACTCCCTTTAAAAATTATGTACAAGCATGGAATGATGCCACGGCTACACATACAGATGAGGACAGAAACAAAGTTTATGATACATTGACAGAAGACTTTAATAAGGTTTTAAAATAGAAACAAAATGAATTTAAAATGTTCAAAACTGACATTCAAGATCTCTGTCAAAAGTGCATAGGAGCTCTGCAGTCAACAGAGGAATCCAATAACAGGTATCATATATCCCTTAAACACTTACAGGTAGAAATGACAGACCTTAAACAGCATCTGAAGGAAAAGGAAGAAGAATTAGATGAATTAACAGAGACTAACCTCCAAAATACTATTTTGATATCCCAGCTTAAAGAAGAGTTAAAAAACACAAAACCAGTCCAAATTATAGAACAGGGACAGGGAACCACTACAGATTTATATACGCAGTCTAGATTATTACAGAGTTTACCACAGTGGAATGATAAAAAAGGCATATTTTATAACATGCTTACATTTGAAGAATGGGTGGCATATACAGCAGGATCTGATATATGGACAGATGCATTACTTAGATGTTTCTGGATTTTCATTCCCAAATGTTTTAAAACTTTCATACAATTAAAGCAAGATGATTATCAGTTGAACACTAAAGTAGGACGTATGACAGCCGTTTTAATGGCATTTACACAAGGGCAGCCTCTCACAGCCAAATTATTAGATAATTTTAAAATTACTATCACAGATAAATTAATGGAACAAAGTGATCATTTCAGACTTGCATTTCAAATCATATATAAAAAAACAGACAGAGACATGGGAAAAGAGACATACAAAAACAGTTAATACATTGCTTCTTAGAACAAGTCAAAGGGGTTCCAGGGGATATTAAATGTATCTACGAAGAAAATTCTGATACCCTCACTGATTTGGTACAAAAACTAATGAGGGACGGACTATGGCCGATGATGGGACTTTATACTCACACCATATCTTTGCATGTGAAGATAATAGTGAGCCATTTGAAGTAATTGGTGAAGTCAAAAACAGGGAAGGCAAAGATGGTGTGACCAACCACCAGCTGAAAGAGCTGTGTCAGCACCACCAGCTCCTGCCTCTATGCTTGTAGTACCAGGATCAAGCACAGGTAATGAGCAAAAGGCACCAACATGCTTCTTTGTAAAAAATAGGACACGTTAAGCAAAATTGTGATCATTACAAAGCCTGGCGCAAAAAGAAGGAAGAACAGGGAGTGTTTCCAAAAAGAGAGCAAACAAATTTACAAGAAAAGTCAGAAAAGCAGGATCATGTACAAAAACCTTACAATATTAGTAAAAACAGTTATAAGCGCCATCAATATACAGGAAAAGGGAAAGTATGCCCGGTAGATTTTCAAACAGTTTCACCTGTAAATCCGAAACATTTGATAGAACAGGCAGAAGGAATAGCTAGGCAACAGTTAAAAAAAGAGATTGAAAAACCTAAATATGTAGATCATTCAGACACAGAAGAAGATGACAAACAAAAACATGAGGTGTGTCATATTGCATTTGATAATAAAGGAGAGGATGAGTGGATTTCCTTACAATGTGCCCCCCCTACTCTGGTATCTTTCCTGACTAACTTTAAAAAGGGTCGAGATGGATGACCACTGATTGATATTTGGGTAGAGGGGTCACTGTGGAAAAATGTCTTAATAGACACAGGAGCAGCAGTATCTGTCACAAACAGACAGTTACCAGTAAATCCTATAAAAAAGGTTTGCATTTCAGCATTTAATGGCACAGGATGCTATGCAGTGAGTAGCCAAAATGTGGACATAAAGTTTAGTCAAGAGGGACAAATATGGAAGGGTGCATTTTTAATGCATCCATCTTGCACAAATACCATTATTGGTATGGACATTCTAGGACCTTTAGGCATAGTAATTGATTTACCTAATGAAATTCTGTGGATGGGAGACAAACAACAAAGAGAGGAAGAGCAAAATACAGGTTGCTATGCAATCTCTCTACCTGACAAACCTGAAAAACCTACAGGCTATATAAATACAGACAGTGAGGATGTATGGAAGCATTTCCAACAGCAATTCCCAAATATATGGTCCAAGGGTCCCAGTGATTGTGGGAAACTAGAAAGCCCAGTAGGAATAGGAAGTGATCAGGACTATATACCACCTTTTCAAAAACAATATCCTATTCCTAGGGAAGCAGAAGAACATATGGAAAAATGTATTGCAGAATGGGAAAGAGAAGGGATTATACAAAAAGGCAACAGTCCTACAAATTCACCAATCTGGCCAGTTAAGAAAAAAGATGGTAGTTATCGTCTTGTTATTGATTTACGAAAGGTTAATCAATATACCACTCCTAGAGCACACTTGATTCCAGGAGTCCCAGAGTTGGCTGCACATATTAAGCCACAAAGTAAGTGGTTTACAGTAATAGATTTAGCAAATGGCTTTTTTGCAGTGCCACTCAGGAAAAAAGATTGGCCAAGATTTGCCTTTACATTTAAAACCAGCAATATGTTATGACAAGGTTACCACAAGGGTTTCAAAACAGTCCAGTTATTTTTCATCAGACAGTAGGATCCATTCTACAACATTTGGAAAAGGATGACTCAGTAATACATTACATTGATGATATTTTAATTCAGTCAGAAACAGTAGAGGAGCATGTACGGCTTCTTAAGAGAGTTTTTCATACTCTACAGCAAGCAGGGTTTAAGGTTAAAAGTGAAAAAATTCAGTTTATGACACAAAAAGTTAAGTTTCTAGGTACTATTATAAAACCAACAGGAAGATCTCCTTGCCCTGTATGTGTACAAGGCATTTTACAAATGGAAAAGCCACTGACTATAGCAGACTTACATAAATTCATGGGAATCATGAATTACAATAGGGAATTTATAGAGGATTATGCAGCCGTGGCTGCTCCCCTATACAAAATGTTACATGAACAAAAGAACTCCACCTTTTTAGAGTGGGGATCTCATGAAGAGGAGGCATTTTCACAGATAAAAATAAAACTAGCACAAGCTACAGAACTAATAGCGCCCACTCCAAGGTTACCATTTGTGTTACAAGCAGCAGCAGGGAAAAAAACACTGTCTGTGGTACTACTACAGGAATGGTCACATGGTAGTGACAACAGAATGGAAAAAACATTACGCCCAGTCACTTTCTTTAGCAGAAAGATGACTCCAGTGGAATTGGGTTACCATCCATGTATACAGCAGTTATTAGCCATTTACTGGGGTATTAAACAAACTGAATATTTGACCGTATTTTCCAGCATTATAGTACAAACACCACATCAAGCTGTAAAAGCTTTGATAGACAGTTTTGAAATGAATAAAATTACAGATGGTATTAGTCAGGCAGTCTTTGCAAAATGGATGGCACTTTTTGGAATGAAAACTGTTACTATACAGACAGGTGATAAATACCATTTGTCAAACCATATGGGATATGAAGGAAAACAGCATAACTGTTTAGAAAAGATAATGTCACCTGAGGTGCAATTTCTAGCATCTGATTTTGATCACTTTAAGCCATCCATCTTTGTGGATGGAGCACAATATTGGGACCAAGGCAGATACTGGACAGGATTTGCCATAGTTCCAGAGAATCCACAATTGGGTTCTCCTGAACTAATCAAGTTACCAGAGCATATGTCAGCTCAAAGAGCTGAACTGGAGGTAGTATTGTATGTGCTAAAGTATTACAATCCTATTAACATTTTTTCAGATAGTGCTTATGTAGTAAATTCTTTAAGACTACATATGGAAACCTGGGTAAGACAAGGATTTGTGGATAGTGTAGGTAAACCATTACGGCATGCTGAAGTATTAAAAGACATATATAAAGTTATAACAATGTCAAAACAACAAGGACAGTATAGCATCTTAAAAGTAAAAGCACATCAAAAGCCAACCAGTGAAACTTACAGATTAAATGTGTTAGCTGATACCTTGGCCAAACAAGCAGCACAAAATGGAAAAGAACTTCCAGAATATGAGTATGCCAATGTAGAAGTTAGTGTCTTAAAAGAGCTAGATAAAGAGTCAATAGAGAAAGACCTTGTAAATATACAAAAACAACAGGGCTTAAAAGAAGAAACTGATCAGTGCAGATTGGTAGGTATACCACCAAAGGAGTACTATGCATACACGACCTCCAAAGGGTTACAGTTGCCATATGTACCATTTCAGCTGGCACGCCAGTTGGTCAAATTAAATCAGCAAATACTGGGCCATATAGGAACTGATAAGTTATGGGCAGTTGTAAAAGAAAAGTATTGGAACCCAAATTTAAAAAAGGTCTGCAAACTGATTATAGAAGAATGTTTAATCTGTCTTCAGGTAAATGCTAAAAGCAAAAGGCCTCAGTTACATCGAGTACAGCCAGCGGATGGGCCATGGTATGCAGTTCAAATAGATTATGCAGGTCCATTACCAACAACAAAGGGAGGTTACAGATATCTACTAGTAGTAGTGGACGTCTTTTCAAAATGGGTAGAAGCAATTCCTACCAAAACCATGACAGCAAAGGCAACAGCAGAAGCCTTATGGAAAAATATTTTCTGTCATTGGGGATGGCCACGGGTTATAGAGTCAGACAATGGCCCACAGTTTGTTAGTGATCTCATTAAACAAATGTGTAATTTGTTAGGCATACAGCAAAGGTTTCATGTACCATACCATCCACAATCTAATGGCATTGGAGAACGTATGAATCGGACGTTAAAAGAACGTCTAAAAAAGGCATGCTTGGAAAAGGGCAATACATGGGTACATCATCTGCCTGGTATTTTAATGGGTATTCGAGCAACACCAAACAGCAAAACAGGTATTTCCCCATATGAAATAATGACAGGCCGCAAAATGCCCATACAATTACCATTTGATCCAGATTTACCTAATGGTAGGCCCATGCTAGAAATTAGCAAACATCAGGAATGGCTAAAACAACTTACTAGTATATGTGACTATAATGCAAGGGAGCAAGCGTTCCATCTATGGAAAAAGGTGCCAATAATACCAGCTGAAGAAAACCTTCCCTGTGGAACCAAAGTATTGGTAAAAACATTCCAAATGGAAGGACCATGGGCTAGCAATTGGCAAGGCCCTTTTGAAGTAGTGGAACAAATTGGACCATTAGTGTACAAAATCAAAGGAAAAAGAAAAACAGAACAATGTTGGTACATAAAGATCAACTAAGAATGATAAAAATAGTGAACAATGTAAATCTGATTAAATGTATTCTTTTGTAGGTTTCCAACAGAGAAAACCCTAATGAAATTGACATGGTTTAAAGTGCATCCTTTTGGAAATCCAGTTTCGGATGACCAAAGGCAAAATGATTCAACAATGGAATTTCTATTTAAAGGATGGGTTGTTAAATTGATAATAGCTATTATACTAACTATTATTGTATTGCTTAGTATTAAATTATACTTGCAACCTGTTAATCAAACTGTAAAGTTACATAAGAGAGAGAGTAAAGAAATGTGGAAAAATGAACAAGACTGGTCACCATCTTTTAACACTTTTTTAGCAAGACAATATTGGTATGCAAAACGCATGAATGTTTCTAATTGTTGGGTATGTAGTTTAATACCAAAAATAACAGGGGTAATGCCTCTAATACCTATTCCACTAAATTCTCTTAGTAGTTAGAGAGTATTAATAAATGAAACAGGAGATCAAGTTATAAATGTACAATTACGTAAAGCAAGAGTACAGTTATCTGCTATAGTACAGGGGATCACATGTTTTCAACAAAATGGAACTGTTTCAGTGGGTAGTAGCAATTGTATTCAAACAATTGAAATGATAAATTTTCACAACCACATACCAGTACGTGGAGTATTTTCACATGGTTTTCCTATTTTAATACCAATTAAGGGTCAGTTAATATTAAGTGACACAGCAGTATTTCACTTTTCACAAAATGACAAAAATGACTGTAAAACTAATATTACATGTTGGAGAAGTAAAACAGATAAAAACTTTACAGTTGTACATGATAAAACTCCTACTATGGGGCAAGTAAATGGCAGTCTGGTAAATAGCAGTGTTGCTCTATCAGATGGGTTATATTACATCTGTGGTAAATATGCTTATAAATGGTTACCAAAGGGATGGGATGGCACCTGTTATATAGGATTAGTGGTACCAGCAATGCATCATGTAAAAGAGTTACCAAAAGGAAACATTAGGAATACAAAAAAGAAAAGGGATATATTACCTGTAATTGAAAGTCCAGAAAATCCAGTAGACACCTTAGATACATCACATATATATCATCAAAATCTTGATTATATTAAATTAAAAGATATGGATTTAGGAGATGATGTAATCTCTGGAGCAGGTATTTTCCCTTGGTACGGGGCTGCAAAAGCCATCTGGGAACTGAGAAAACTATCTAAACTAGTTGAGGTATTGGCAAATGCCACTTTCAATGCAGTCCTTTACATTACTGTCGAAATGACAGCAATACGAACTATGGTTTTGCAAAATCGAATGGCATTAGATTACATATTAGCATCACAAGGGGGTACATGTGCTTTAATAGGAGAACAGTGTTGTACATTTATTCCAGACAAAACAGAATCTGTAAAAGCACATTTAGAAGTGATTGCACAAGTGTCTCAACATACTAGAAAAAACTGGAATGATGACTGGAGTGAATGGTTTAGTAATCTATTTACAGGATGGACAGGAAAAATCACTCTATTTTTAATTTCTTTTATTGTTATTGTAATGCTTGGTTGCATATTATTTACATGTATTAAAGTCTGCTTAGCAAAAGCTAGTCAAGTTACTGTTGTTAATTGTCATAATGAAAAGTATTACCAAATAATGCTGAATTTATTTCTCTAGTTTAAAATAAAAAAGACGGAATTGTTAGAGTGTGCTCAACAATATACTAAGGTTGAAAGTAATTTTGCTGCAATTATGCAACATAAATAATGTGTAAGATAAAGCTTGCTTAAATGTAGAAATAGAGTTTAGTAATATGTAATCAGCATCCATACTAAATTACCATGGCTTGGAAAAGGAATCTGCTGAATGGACATTTTTCCCCTTACAGACTCAAAACAGGATGTATGCAAGAGCAAAAATACAAAATCTGCTTTTAAAGAATGGACACTTTTCCCTTACAGACTCAAAACAGGATGTATGCAAGAGCAAAAATACAAAATCTGCTTTTAAAGAATGGACATTTTTCCCTTACAGACTCAAAACAGGATGTATGCAAGAACAAAAATGCAAAATCTGCTTTTAAAGAACAATGGCATGTTATTCTGCATGGAAAAACAGGATAACAGATGTTTTTTATACAAAGATCCAAATAAAATACAGGATGTTCACACTGTCAGAAAAGCTGATCTCTGACAATGTGTTTTCTCAAAAATATGTTTTTCTTCATAAAAAACAGGATATGCTTATCAGCATTGACATAAGAACACATGTTTCTATACACAGATGCAAATAGAATACAGGACAATGTGTTTCCTCAAAAATATGTTTTTCTACATGGACATCAGGACACTGTTACAGGATATTCACACTGTCAGAAAAGCTGGTCTCTTACAAGACATTGTTAAACAAGGAAGTTTAGTATTGTTTCTACAGGATAAGCAATTCTCCAAAATATGTTTAAAAAGAGTATATAAAGAGCTGTATAAATCCAGTTGTTTAGGGATATGGTAGGAATACATTTGGTGTTCTGAGGTAAATGTTATATCTCTCACATCATCTGTACTATATGAGAAGTAAAGTTGGAACAGTACTTTTAAGCTGCAACGTGGTTTCGTTTGATTTATTATAAAAAGTTATTTGTTACTGCTCTTTAAAGTTGATGCTGCAAAGTATATTCTCTCATCAGTGTATATTCTGCAAGTTTCTGTATGCAACAGACTGTGAATGCAAATATAATCAGACTTTGAATTTTAGCAGAATCTAGCCAGCAAGACTGAGTGTCATAAGAACACTGCAAATCCATCACACCAAGTAGTAAGCAGCTCCATGTAATTTTTTCACTTAGCTTTATTGCACAGTTGTTTTAAATAGATTTCATTTGCTTGTTTTTGTTTTTACATCATTTTTTCCAGGCCTGGTCTCTGGAGAGAAGAATTTGCTTTGTAGGTTTTGAGAGCCAAGGAACATGATTGAGTTTTATTCTTTTGAACCTGATAGGGGCTAAAGTATTTAATGTGTCAAGGAAGATCTTAATAAAATAGAATCCAGCTTCTTCTAATGGTAACATTTTTAGTGGGGTCCAATTCTGAGCTTTTAGGGAGTTGTTGAAAGTTATTTGGTTGAGGTTAGTTAGATTTCTAGCTAATTTATGTGTGTGGGGTTTGGGTATTTGAGTATGGGTTGTAAGTGTATAGGCTGGTAAATGGTCACTTAGGACATCAGGGAGAGTATCGATATTAGATAATTTGTGTGGGTCTGCTACAAGAATCCAGTCTAGGGTGGTCTCTGGTTGTTTATTTGGTATTCATGTGTGGCCAAAAACAAGTTGTGTATACCTGTGGAAATGAATAGAGTTATCTGGGGATTTTAACACAAAATTTTGCCAATTAATGTTAGTATTGCCTAAAATGATAGTTTCACGGGATATATTATGATCCAAGATAGAAAGTTTTCAAGCATAGGGATGTTTTGGCCTGGTGGAATATATAGTACTGCTGTACACAGGTGTTTACTATTGTTAATCTGTAATGAAATGGTTAGAGAGTTGCTACACCCCTCCTTTCTTTAGAAGTCTGTCTTTCCGTAGGATACTATAACCAGTTGGAACTATTTCAGTATTGGATGTATGTGGCTTTAGCCAAGTTTCTGTAACAACTATGATGTCAGTGTTGTGTTGTGAGAGTCGTGCATGGAATTCAGTAATTTTGTTGCAAATACTCTGAATGTTAATTGTCATTCTATATAAGTTTTGAGTGTTAGGAGGTGGTGTTGAGGGAGGAGTATTAATAATATTATGAGTGTGAGTTGGGCCAGGATTAGGGTTATGTCACCACTTTGAAGTAGTAATAGGAGATGATTTGCAAGATAGGTGAAGTTGGTTTTAGAAGAGGACCTAACTAATGTGTAAGGAAACTATTTAGTGCATTGCTGATGGGGAGAACTCTGAATTTTGGGCTGAGTAAATTGCTAATATTAAGTAAGGATGATGAGATGTTAGAAAAGCTTTTAAATTGGGTTGTAGTTTTGTAGTTAATGTGGCCATTCTTGAAAATGGATAGAACTGTGTGGTGTGGAGAGAGGTTGCATGGGTTAGTGTAGAAAGAAGAATACTTAGGAGAGAGTGAAGATAAGTAGATAGGCAACGTTGGTCATTTTGTATATTAACTGATAAAAGGTGTAGGTAAATACTTATGTAGTGTAAAGGGAAAAGGATGGGGCTGTGTGAGGTTAGGGTGCAGGTATATGGGTAATTGGATGAGATGGGTTGGGTTTTGTATTTGGATAGAAAGTATAAATTAAAGTTGGGGTGGGTGGGAATGGCTGTAGGATAGGAAAGTGGAATGAGCCTGAGTGCAGCAAGGGGGAACAGAGTGGGATTATACCCTGTTCAAGGATTGGAAGTAATCCAACTGGTTCGAGGATTGGAAGATCATTACTAGTACACCACAGGTAGAAGTTGTATGCTTCTTACGAGTCTGCAATGATGACTTTTGTTCTTTTTTTTATATTTGTATTCCCCTTTACTCTGTTTGCTGAACATTATGTAGCATCTATTCAGGTTCTTAGCACCTGGGAACAAATGACCCACTTAACTTCAACTCTGTTAGTAACATTTTGAATTCCCCATTTTCACTCTATATCATTTTTTTATTCCAGTACTATAGGTTCATAAGTAGGTACTAGGCTATTGCCCTAAGCATAATTAAGCCTAGCCGTAAATTTTATGCTATAACACTCCCTCCCAGGTGGTTTAGTTACCTGCACCCCTGTCGAGCAGGGCCATAGAAGTGATTCCTGGGGTGAATTCCCTGTTTCCCATCCACTCATCAAGATTTCTCTTGAAGCGTGCCAATGAGGAGCTCTGCCTTACATATATGGGGACCCTGTTCCAGAGCAACGGGTGTCTCTGGGACACGAATCTGTCCCTCCAACATGGCCTGTGTATTGATGATGTTAGGTTTATGTCCCTTGAGCGTGTAGCTCTGGTGGATTGGGTTTTCCTTAGGTGGAGCATTTCTAGCAATTCCTGGTTTGACATAGCCTTGTATGTCGGGCAGAGATCACCTCTGAGTAGCTGGTACATGACCGAGTACAGTCTGTGGCATAGGGCATCTGTTTAAGGCCCTTTATCCTCTCTGTGAGGTGCTTTTGAGGCCTTTCCAGCTGCAGCAGATGTCTTGCTAGGTACATCCCGAATGGGGCATTATATTCAATAGTGGGTCTAATTAGTGATGAGTACAGGGGGATAATAACTTCCTTATTCCTAGATGCAAACCCCTTTGTGATAAGGTGGGCCACGTAGAAGGATTTTCTAACCTCTTTAGCAATGTGGTTGGTGAAAGAGAGGTTACTGTCTACCTGAGTCCCTACGTCTCTTATCACAATCTCTGTGATAAGTGGGCTGTCACCTATGTTGTAGTTCATAGATACTTGTTTTTTTCCAAAGGGGATAACCGTGCACTTTTTGGCATTTAGTTTGAGGCCATGGTTTTGGCACCACATAGCTGTATCCGCAAGACCCTTTTGAAGGATGTCTACGTCACTAGGATTCTCTATTATGGCTCCCAGTTTACAGTCATCTGCGGACTTTGTTAGCCATAGTCCCTCCGTGTTTGCCTCTACTTCTGAGAAGTACATACCAAACAGGAGGGGTCCCAGGACTGAGCCCTGTGGTACACCACTAGTCACGGGTTTGGAGTCTGATCTAGCATTTCCTATTCTCATTGAATGGGTTCTATCCGTGAGCCAGTTTGCAACCCATCCTGTTGCATAGGGGTTTGTATTTAGGTCGGTGAGTTTGTCTATAATTCCCGAGTGGGGAATGGTATCGAAGCCTTTGCAAGATCAAGGTATGCTGTTTGAACCACCTTGCCCTCATCTATTGCTTTAGTGACCATTTCGAAGAAGTCAACCAGATTTAGGAGACATGACCTTCCCTTCACAAACCCAAACTGGGTGGATCCAGGGTTTGTAGGTTCCCAATGTCATTGTTTGAGTTCCATAGTGATGCACTCCATGACCTTGCAGACGAGACTCGTCAGGCTGATGGGGCTGTAATTCCCAGGGTTAGTGGTTGCACCTCCTTTGTGGAATGGTATGACTGTTGCCGTGTGTCACCCTATGGGCACATACCCTGAGGTGAGGCTGTGGTTAAACAAGGTATTAAGGTGAGGGGTTAATTCATTTTGGAGCTCATGTAGCACGCAGCCTGGGATGCTATCTGGTCCCATGGATGCTGCGTTTCTTGCCTTGGTGAGTGCTCTTTTCACCTGAGTGTCTGTGATTTTAGGGGTAGCACAATCTTCTGGTATGGATATGAGCCCTTTGGGGGAGAGGGTGGGCTGAAATTTGCACTGAACCTATCTGCCAATATATTGGTGATATCAGTTGGTTCTGTGAATTTTGAGCCATTATGCCGTAGTTTGGAGCAGATCTGAGAGTTGCTGTTGAGATTTTTGACATAGCTAAAAAATGCTTTGTGATGGTCTTTGGTGTCTGTTGTGATTTTTCTTTCAAAGCTCGCCTTAGAGTTTTTTATGAGGGTTCTTAGTTTTTTGCTAAGGTTTGTAAGGGAGCCCCTCCATTCCTGTTTTTTTTTTTCTTTATTTGTAGCAATTTCTTATTCTATTGTAGAGCTTGTTTATGGCTGGGGTCCACCAGACTGGTTTCCTCTTTTTGGAGGAGTAGGTCTTGGTCTTGTTTATGATAACACGGTCCATGCACTCATGTAGGTGCTTGTAGAGTGCTTTTATGTAATATATAGCAGATTCAGTCATATTGACATTCTGCGTGGGAGTAATGAAGTTTGCCACCTCTGTCCTGAGAAGCATAAAGTTCGCTTTGGAGAAGTTTTTCACCATGGTTTCTTTTGGGATGGGAGTGGTATGTGGATATCTAAGGTGACTAGTTTGTGGTCTGATCTGACCAGTGAGGAATTTACCACAGGTGTGGTGCATTGTCCCCCATGTTGGTGATGACCAGGTCAGGTATACTTTTACCTCTTGTGGGGGTGTTTACAAGCTGGTCCAGAACATTGGAGTTCATGTACTTCAGGAAGCGCTGAGCAAAGGTATTAGTACTTTCGTAGTTTTCCCAATTGATGTTTGGGTAATTGAAATCACTTAGTATAAGGGTGTTTGGCTGGACTCTCATGTTTTCAAATACCTCGAGGAAAGTGGAGTGAGTGTCCTGGGGCAGGGAAGGTGATCTGTAGCAAGCTACAATCTGAATTGCAGTTTTGCCCATTGTTAGTTGCACTTGGATGATCTCCTAGGCATCATACTTTGCAACTAGTCTGAAAGTGTTGGTGAATACAGATACACCTCCTCCCTTTGTATTTTTGTCTGGGTTTTGTGGCCGAAATGTGTGGTATGAGTTGTAGCCTGGAATTGCTGGGGTGCTCTCTTGAGCCTTGAACCAGGTCGCAGTTACTGCACAAATATCAATGTTCTCCATGTTGAGAAGTGCCTCAGGAGAGTACATTTTGAGGTTTAAACTCCTAACATTTAGCAGCATGACCCTCAGTTTATTGTCGCTAGTACTTGTTATGGTGGTGGATTTGTTTTTTGAGCCTTGCCTAAAAAAGGCACTGTGGGGGTGGCAAGAGCCTTAGCCAGTATCGAGGGGTGACAGGTGCAAGCCATCTCTGGCAAAGCATCGAGGCTTGTCGAGCATGTCATCCCAGGCAGACAGATACTGGATCCCCTTTGACACCAGAAACTTGGCCAGTTGTTGAAATTTATAATTTTTTCTTTGTACTGTGGTATCATATTTGGTGAGGGTTAGATGCTACTCGGGGCTAGGGTCATACCTGCCTTGATTACATAATCAGAGAGCTCTTCTATGTCCCTTTTCATGTAGTCCAGGGAGGTACGTCCCAGGTCATTCACACCAACATGGACAATGACAAAGTCATATTTGTACTTGTTGTGGAGTGACCTGAGTGAGTGGGTAATGTAACGGATTCTGGCACATGACAAGCAACTGAAAGTGACCTTCTCCTTATCCAGCCTGGTGAGAGGGACATTGGTGTGCCTGACTATGGAGTCAACTATTACAAGTGTGTTAGGTATGGTGTTTTGCCTTAGGGGCTGTGGTTGTGCAGCACACTGGTTTTTGTGGTTATGTGATGATTGCGGTGTGTTTGTGGATGTAGGTTGCTTGTGTGTCTGCTTTGGAGGTCTCTATTGTTTCCACAGATTTTTATTTAGAGCCTCCGAATATGTCTTTATGTGTGGGGTTCACATTTGGATGCATGGTGGGTCTATGTGTAGTAGGTAGTGTGCTGCAGGTTGGTATCTTCTCCTCTTGACTGGCAATTCCAGTCATGACTGGAAAGAGCTTTGTTTCAAGTTTAGCTATGTAAGTGCATCTCTCTCAGATTTTGGTGTCTTGTGGTAGGAGGAGAGGGTTGTCTGTGTACATGAGGCAGTAGTGACATTGCCTCAGGATGCCCAAATTCATCAGGTGCACAGGAGAATTCGCTTGGAGCTGGCTCTTGGACATGCCTGAATGTGTTATGGAACTTATTTTTGGGGAGAGTAATTAGACTGTTCTCTACAGACAACTGTTGGGGATCTAGTATTATAGCTTATATAATGCTTCTGACTCTTTTTGCACCAAGTGCTACTCTAAAAGTACTGATTTCAGTGCTAAAACTGGAAGAACTGGCAAGTACCAAGGGAAAAACTGAACAGCAGACTCAGTGGAGCCGAGGATAGTTTAACCCCAGCTAATTGCCGCTGTGCGATGCGCAAAACCGTGCAAATGCGGTTTTTATATCAGAAAGATTAAAGAGATAGAATTTAGCCCAAAATGTCAATAAAACTACAGTTTCTGGGCAGAAACCACTCCTCCAAGGACAGGTAGTCATTTTCAGAGCTCCCCACTCTCACTGATGAACAAAGAAACTTTCTTTTTGCCCAAGTAAGGCATGGCCAACACAGAAGCTCAAACACAGTCCAGGTATCAGCAAGTATCTGAAACTGGATTTTTCTAGCTTTGTAAGGTGGGAAAATAGCAAGATTTTTTTTTTCAGGAAAAACAGTAGAAACCAGTAACAAACAACTTTTACAGTGTAGTAATGGCTGTCGCACATGAGTGGGAAGCTAGAAACAATTAAATAATACAATTTACAGCAAAAATGACTTTAAAAAAGTGCAAGCACAAGTAAATGCAATTTTCAGTATAAAATGAGTGTTTTGAGAAGCAACAAATGCCAGAAAACGAGTGTTTAGGTGGAAATAGCAGTAAACAGCAAGAAAAAACTAAAAATGGCACTTAAACACTCCAAAGTCTCTCCTTTTGTCTTTCTGGCATTGTAGGTCTCTGGAGGACACCTGGGCAGGATCTGCTGAGCTTATACAGACTCATTCCCCCCAATCTAGGATTTTCTTTTGCTTTTCCATTTCCAGATGATTCCATTTTGATCTAGTAGTACAACTAAAGATTTCAGATCTTTTAGTGACTGTCAGAGGCAAGTTATGATCTGCCAACTTGTTTAACAGTGCTTGTAATTCAAATTGAAAGTCTATATTCTCCCAAAAATATGTTCTTATGTCCCTTTTTTACTAGTATCACATTGCTAGCATTCTCCAAAATTTTCTTGCATTGGACTCTAACTTGAGGGCAGCACATCTATTTTGACTCATCAGGGATATAGGTTTTGCATATTTTCCCATTTGCTTTTTAAGCTCTCATCTGCTTGCATTTTACTCTCCATTAATCTTTTATATGCTGTACCTATCAGTGTTCTTGCCTCTGCCTGGTCTGACCATGCTACCAAAAAATATACCTTAGTTGTGGTTTATCTTGCAGTTTGTCTAAGATGTTTCCTACTCTCTCTTAGCTCCCCCATAATGAGCAATATGTTCTGTTCTACCAGTGCAAATGTCTGCTTTGCTTCTTCCCACTGCATTTCCTCATCACCTTTTTATATTTGTTCCCAGAACCTAAGGTTGACAATTTTCCTTTTGTGTGGCTTCACTGCAGATTCCCTTTGAGTTATCCTTTCTTATCTAGCTCTTACCCTATGGGTAGTATTCTCTTCCCTCCATTCACTTATTCATTTTTCTTTGACAAGCTCTTGGCAGAGCATCTGATATGTCTTGTATGATGTTCATCGTGCATACAGCTGCAGTCATAACAGATGGGTTATCCTGGCGTCAGGCGGGTCCTCAGTCGGCCGAATTCCAAAGTCTACGTCCGGCGTCGGTTGTCATCGCTTCCTCCCTGACGTCAGTGCGGCAGGGGCATAAAAGAGGCAGCCGACGCCATTTTCTTCAGTCTTTCTTGCCGCGCGGTGCCCGAAGCAGAAGCAGTTCGCAAGTGCCGGTCGGCCAGCTCCTGAGATTTACGAAAGTATTTCAGCCGAAGTCTTCTTGAAAGCTAAGTACCCCATTGGGGAAACTTTTCTTGCCTCAGACCGATGTCAGACAAAGTTAATAATTGCATTTCTTGTGGGAAGCAAATACCGCATAAGGATTTCCACTCTTACTGTATACCTTGCTTAGACCCAGACTATGACATCTCGGCCTGCCGTTTTTGTGCTAGATTCAACAAACGCACTATTAAGCAGCGGGCGGAGTTTGCCCTTCATTTTTTTTGGCAAAAAATTTAATTATATTATGTCGTCGGATACTCCGACTCCAGTTTTGAGCAAAAAACGCAAAGATAAGGACCGACATACGAGTTCCGCACTACCTACTGATACAACGCTAAGGCCGACTACTGGTTCTCCGGTACTCAGTGAGGTACCTACGCAGCCCCTGAGTACCGATGACAATGCATTACCGGTGTCTTCAGTACCCGAGGTCACAGGCTCCTCGGCCCCCATTCCTACTACAGATACTGACGTCACTCCTGGCGGGGAAACTCAGAATTTAGACAGGCCTGCCATTTCTCAAGGGGTCTTCAGGCCTTCCTCCTTCTCTATTAAAGCCTTCACTAAATCTAAAACAGCCATGAAAACCAAAAAACAGGTTCCTTAGACACCCTGTCAAGGCACCATGCCTAAAAAACAGATGCTTAAAATGGCTGAGGATTTGATTACTCTTATCAGGGGTTCTCAACCCCCCTCTGACAAAAGGCCCAGATTAGAGGAAGACTACCCTTCCTCAGATCAAGCTTCTATTACCTCAGAACTATCTGAGGACCAGGATTGTGCCTATTCTCCATTCGAAGACTCTGATACAGAGGAGTCTATTCCCTCGGTCTCCCCCCCTGAGGACTTCTCTTTTGGGGAAACCCTGCATACATTGAGGGAACACTTTCACTGGGAAGGCCAAGATTACTCAGATTCCAAGAAAAGGCTCAGGGAATTTCTTCTGCTCCCCCAGTATAGGCCTCTGGCTATCCCTCCTGTTTTAGATATATTGGATGATGTGTACACAGAAGCCAGCCTTAATCCTGATTCTTTGCCTCCAGCTCCTGTTAAACCAGACAGGTATTACTGGGTTCCTGATTCTCACCAGTTCCTATATAAAAGCCATACTGCTGACCCAGAAACTATTTCACAGGGTCCCAAGGGAATTAAGGCCTCTACTGCTAAAAACCCATTACCTTCAGAGAGAGATTCCAGATCTTTAGAAAGGTAGGGGAAAAAGGTGTACACCTCGGCCACTTTAACCATGAGGGCATTAAACTTTCAGTTCCATATGTTAAAGTATCAACAGTTTTTGATATCTCAGCTGAAAAACAAGATGACACAACCAGAACAACCAGATTTAAAAGAGTTGCAGGATTTGTTACATGGTGCAGAGCAAGTGGGTAAACATACCTTGCAGTGTGGTTTTGATGCTTTAGAGGCCTCATGTAGAGCTGCTGTTACTGGGTCTGTTATACGTAGGCATGCTTGGCTCAAAGAGCAAACCTTACCAGATCATGTCAAAGCTAAATTATTAGATGCACCTCTTCAAAACGATGTATTGTTTGGTGTTAAAGCAGAGGAGGTGCTAAAGAAAATGGAGGAAAAAGTGAAATCAATGCAAAGAGTGAAAGATTTCCTGCAGGTACAGCCTCCACGTTTCAGCAGAAACTGGCCTTCAAAAAATTGGTCCTTTCCAGCCACGGACAGACCTCAAAGGGGCAGATACAGGCGTCCAAGGGGTAGAGGGCAACCTCAAGGATCTTTCAGAGCCAGACAGTGACAAGCATCAACCCCAAGAGGTGAAGAAGATAGATCACAGTCTTTTAGAAAACAGACACAATGACTTCCCCCTACACCTGCCAAGCAAAGCTTTAATGGCAGCACCTTTGGGCGGAAAACTGACATTATTCTCAAAAAATTGGCATATTGTTACAAAAGACAAATGGATTCTGGACATTATAGACAGAGGCTACAGGTTCCACTTTCACACCCTTCCAAAAATGAGAGGCATGCCAAACCTGCCACAAAATCAAAGGGCAGAGGCACAAAAACAAATTTCAGCTTTCATGGACATGAAAGCAATTCAAGAGGTACCTGCAAAAGAACAAGGTCAAGGGTTTTATTTCAGACTATTCCAGGTACCAAGGAAAGACAAAGATTGGAGACCTATCCATCCTAATTCACATATCTACAGGTGCCAAAATTCAAGATGCTCACATTACAGCAGCTTCTTCCCATGCTGGGCAAGGAGTCTTGGCTGGTAACATTGGACCTCAAAGAGCCATACCTGCATGTCCCTATCAGACAAGATTGCAGAAGATACCTCAGATTTCTTGCAGGTTCAACCCATTACCAATTCTCTGCATTGCCCTTTGGCTTATCTACTGCACCCAGAGTTTTTACGAAATGCCTGGCATCAGTAATCGCCTTCTGCAGACTACAAGGGATACAAATCTACCCATATCTGGACGACTGCCTGATCCAAGCGGACAGCAAGGACATACTACTGCAGCACCTGGCATTTGTAATAAAACTGTTGAACTTCCTGGGATACACAGTCAACAAAAAGAAATCAAAACTAATACCCTCTCAATAAATAATTTTCCTGGGTGCCAGCTTGGATACAACCACCTAGATGGCCTACCTCACGCTAGACAAGCAAGGACAACTGTCTCAATACTTCAGAAAAATGGCAACTTACACCAGGCTAACTGCAAGGAAAGTCCTGCAGGCTCTGGGATTCATGGCATCTTGCATCCTACTAATCCCATGTGCAAAGCTGCATATGAGGAAACTTCAATGGTACCTAAAAAACTTATGGTCTCAACACAGCCACAGCTTGGAAGCAATTATACCACTCAGTCCATGCCTTCAAAAGGAATTTATGTGGTGGGCTCAAGCTTGCCAAAGAAACACAGGTCTTCCTTTTTGTGTACCTCAAGCAACTCAAATCATCACAACAGACGCCTCAGACTACGCCTGGGGAGCACACATGACAGATCAGTGCATTCAGGGGAAAATGGGCACGAAAAGAGAAGCTACTTCACATCAACCAAAACGAAATGCTAGCCATGCAAAAGGCTATTATGACCTTCAAAGACCTACTGCATCCAGGCCAGCTATTGATAAGGACAGACAACACCACAGTGATGTGGTACATAAACAAACAGGGGGGAACTCATTCATACCCCCTGTGCAGGCAAGCCATGACCCTATGGAACACAGCACTGGAATTGAAAATTCAACTATAGGCACAATTCCTGCCAGGGAAGGAAAACACACTGGCAGACAATCTAAGCAGAAATATGACAGATCCACACGAATGGAAGTTGCATTGGGGACAGCCAGACATAGATCTCTTTGCTACCCACAGAAATTGCCAGTTGAAAAAGTTTTGTTCAAGGACCTATCATCCACAGACCTGGAAAGTGGACGCACTTTCCTTCAATTGGGCAACATTGACAGTCTATGCCTTCCTGCCTCTTCCTCTGCTGCCCAAAGTTCTATTAAAAGCCAGAGCAGAGAGACCGAAAATGATTCTCATTGCTCCAGACTGGCCAAGGCAACACTGGTATCCGCTCCTGAAGAGCCTGACACATTCCCCACCATGGATCCTACCTCTAGTCCCTCTTCTGTTGTCCCAGCGCAACTACAAAACGCTTCACAGTCATCAAAACTCAAAATCTAGCTGCATGGAGAATTCCTTGATTTCCCAACAGTTTCTCCTCTCCAAGGAGGTGCAGGATGTCATCTTGGAGGCCAGAAGACCTTCTACTAGAAAGGCCTACTCCGCCAAATGGAAACGATTTTGTGCCTGGAATCAAAAGAAGGGACAGAATCCTTGGGTAATAAATATACCTCAAATTTTACAGTACCTAGCTGAGATGTTAAACAATGGACTTTCCTTCTTCTCCATCAAGATCCACGCTTCAGCCTTTTCTGCACAATACAACACAGATCCTCCTTTATTCCCTCATCCTCTCTTAAGGCAGTTCCTCAGAGGGGCAAAGAATATAAAACCCCCAAGGAAACTACCAGTCCCTGCTTGGGACCTCAACTTCGTATTGGAAAAGCTGACCCTTCCTCCCTTCGAGCCAGCTTCTTCATCAGAGTTACAGTACTTGTCATGGAAAACAGCCTTTCTTCTGGCTATCACCTCAGCTCGCAGGGTTTCAGAGCTGCAGGCACTCATGGCTGTGCAACCATTCATCATTTTCCATCAGGATAGAGTTTCCTTACGAACCAACCCTACCTTTATGCCAAAGGTAGTATCCTGTGTATCTTTGAATCAGACTATCCACTTACCTACCTTTTATCCTAATCCACAAAACAAAGGGGAAAGACTACTACATTCCTTGGACATTCACAGACAACTTTGTTATTATTTGGACAGGACAAAGCCATTCAGGAAATCTGAGCAACTCGTTGTGTCTTATGCTGCAGGTGCTCAAGGAAAGGCTATTTCCAAACAGACAATTTCAAAATGGATAGCCCACTGCATACGCTTTTGTTACTCATTTCATGGAAAAACTGTGCCTGCATGCATCAGATCCCAATCCACCAGAGCCACAGCTACCTCTGCAGCCTTCCTCAGGGGGGTCCCTACCAAGGATATTTTGGAAGCGGCCACCTGGAGTTCATTGCACACTTTCTCCAAGCACTATCACCTCCCACTATACTCTAAATCTAGAGTGGGCTTTGCCACAGCAGTCCTGCAGGGCATCCTAGCCCCTCCTAGTTCCACTTAGTGCCTACCACCCTTACTTAGCTTTGGGATTCTTCCCATCTTTTATGACTGCAGCTGTATGCACGATGAACATAGTACAGTGTTGTACCTACCATAAATGTAGATGTTCGAGTGCTCATACAGCTGCAGTCCAGGTTTCCCTCACTCCAACCCCTCTTAGGACAGGCCTTATGACAAACCCTTTTCATATAACCTTTTGGGGTATTCTTTTATGGTGCATTTGCTTGCAACTACTGTTTTTGATTTATCAACATTGCATTTTTGCATAACATTATGTTTGCCTTCCTTCTGGGGGCACCTGACATCTGGGGCAAGAAAAACTGAAGAAAATGGCGTCGGCTGCCTCTTTTATACCCCTGCCGCACTGACGTCAGGGAGGAAGCGACGACAACCGACGCCGGACCTAGACTTTGGAATTCGGCCAACCGAGGACCCGCCTGACGGCAGGATAACCCATCTGTTATGTCTGCAGCTGTATGAGCACTCGAACATCTACATTTATGGTTGGTACAAAACTGTACTTTCTTTGTCTAGCAACAGCCCTTTCCAGTTACACAAGTATTTGACTGCATCAAATAAGTCTCACTTGTGTTGCTTTAAAATATTAAGACTGGGCATCCCCAACCCAGTGATTAGTCAGGACCATCACTGTTTCAACTCTCGTAACCTTTTCTGAGTTTCCTCATGTGGGTGGTAAAAGTATGTTTAAATACTAAATAAAATGTGGGGGAATAATTTATATTGCCTTTGTTTTTTTATCATTTATTTTATACCCAGTCAGGCTGTTATACCAATGCAGTTTTTGAACAGTATATCCAGATATTATTCAGGATCAGTTGTATATAAAATTATATCATCTGTGAACAGTGATATCTTCTCATTGGCTTGTCCTCATTGATATCCCCTTATTTCCAGTCTCTCTATTTCTTTTGCTAAGGGCTGAAAGTATAGCACATAGAGGACAGGGGAGAATGGGCAACCTTGCCTGATGGCCCCAGTCAAAGAAAAGGTGTTTGACAGTATGCCTCCATACATTATTAATGCTGGTGCTTCTCTACAGATTCTAAACAGCATTTTTACTCCATCAGAGAGAAAATTAAATACTACCAAGATCTGCTCCAGAAATATCCAACTAACCTTGTCAAATGCCTTTTTGGTGGCTATGCTGATTAGCAATAAACTTATCTTACTGTATTCTGCATCTTTCTCAAGCATTGCTGTCTTGCTGATGTTGAAAAGAAAATTTGGTAGAAGCTCCTTATCTTCTGACTGAGTGTGCTTCTCAGCTGATAAGTATATTTTTGCACTTTTTAACTGTTCAGAGTTGAATAAAACAATAACTGAATTCAATTCAGAATACAGTCTGAATAAACTGCATTTATTTAAATTGTATTGGCTCTGATATTGCTACGCATTCAAGTGTGCTAGCTTGCACTGCACTAACACTGTTTTTAGTGCTGTTGTAGCTGCTTTTCTGTAAAAACAATTCTAAGCTTGATGTTCATCATGTTTCACTGTCGCAGTCATTACAGTTGGGTTATCCTGCTGGCAGGCTCCCTGTAGTCAGCCCGAGTTCCAAAGTCTAGGTCTGGCATCGGTTGCTGTCGCCTCCTCCCTGACGTCAGTGCACCAGGGGTATAAAAGATGCAGCCGACGCCATTTTCTTCAGTCTTTCTTGCCGCACGGTGCCCGAAGCAAAAGCAGTTCGCAAGTGCAGGTCGGCCGACTCCTGAGATTTTCAAATTCGAATTTCAGATCCAAAGTCTTCATTAAAGCTAAGTACCCCATTGGGGAAACTTTTTTCTTGCTCTAGACTGATGTCAGAAAAAGTTAATAATTGTATTTCTTGTGGGAAGCAAATACCTCATAAGGATTTTCATTCTTACTGTATTCCTTGCCTAGGCCCTGACCACGACGTTGCTAGTTGTCGGTTTTGTGCTAGATTTAAGCAACGCAGTATTAAGCATCGGTACGATTTTGCATTTAATTACTTTGGTTGAAGATTCAATTATATAATGCCATCAGAACAGCCGACTACCGGAGTTTATAAAAAGCGCAAAGAAAAGGACAGGCATCCGAGGTCCAAAACCGATGACGAGGCTTCCACTAGGCCTGTCACCGGTTCTCTGTGAGATGCTTTCGCAGCCCCCTGACGCCCACTACCTCAGAGCCACAGGCCGCTTCCAACTCCCACGTGGAGCCGACTAGGCCACTGGAAACTCAAGGTATTGGACACTCGGAAACTATTCCCTCAGATGGGTCCGGAACCGCTGAGCAGGCATCGGCTTCTGAGGGTGTTTTCAGGCCTACAAAGTTATATGTAAAACCAACTTCAGCTTCAAAGGCAAAGACTAAAGCAGCTCTAAAGACAAAGAAACAAGTACAGCATTCTCCTGGACAGGCCTCCATGCCTAAAAAAACAGATGCTTAAAATGGCTGAAGACCTAATTACTTTGATCAGGGGTTCCCATCCCCCTCCTGATAAGAGGCCTAGGCAAGAGATAGAATATGAATCTTCAGATCAGGTTTCCATTTCCTCTGATTCCTCTCCTGAACAGGAATATTCTCTTCCTCCCTATGAGAATTCTGATGCTGAAGAATCTATCCCTTCAACCTCTCCTCCTGATGATTATTCTTTTGGTGAGACCCTGCATACTATGAGGGAGCATTTCCACTGGGAGAGCCAAGATTACTCAGAATCCAAGAAAAGGCTCAGAGACTTCCTTTTATTAACTCAGTACAGGCCCCTTGCTATTCCTGCTGTTTTAGACATCGTAGATGATGTATTTTCAGAGTCCAGTCTGTCTCCTGACTCTCTACCACCAGCTCCTGTTAAGCCAAACTGATACTACAGGGTTCCTGATTCACATAAATTTCTTTACAAAAACCCTGCAGCTGACCCAGAAACTATCTCTCAGGGTCCCAAAGGGGTCAAGGCTTCCACTGCAAAAAAAACTATCCCCTCTGATAGGGATTCAAGGGCCCTGGACAGATGGGAAAAGTTTTATACTTTTGCTACCTTGGCTGTAAGAGCTTTAAATTGTCAGATTCATATGCTTAAATATCAGCAATATATTATGTCACTGCTTAAACAGAAAATGTTGACAAATTCAGAATGTGCAGAAAAAGAAATGCAGGATTTATTACATGCAGCTGAACAAGTGGGAAAGCATACGTTGCAATGTGGTTTTGATTCCCTAGAGGCCTCCTGCAGGGCAGCTGTTACAGGTTCTGTCATTAGGAGGCATGCTTGGTTAAAAGAACAGAATCTGCCCGATCATGTTAAAGCAAAACTATTAGATGCTCCATTACAGCATGATACCTTGTTTGGTGTTAAAGCAGAAGAGGTGTTGAAGAAAATGGAGGACAAAGCTAAATCTATGCAAACAGTCAAGGATTTCTTACAGGTACAGCCCCCCAGATTTAGCAGAAACTGGTCTACAAAGAATTGGTCCTTTCCAGTGTCAGACAGACCACAAAGAGGCATATACAGATGCCCCAGAGGCAGATCACAGCCCCAAGGCTCATACAGGCCTAAACAATGGGGTGCTTCTACCTCCAAAAGTGGAGAGGAAAAATCACAGCCATACAGGAAACAGTCTCAATGACTTTCCCCTGCCAGCACCAAGCACTTATCTTCTGGCAGCTCCTTTGGGGGGAAAACTAGCACTTTTTCACAAAATTGGCACATGATCTCCCAGGACAAATGGGTCTTAAATATCATGTCACAAGGCTACAGGTTCCACTTTCACACCCTGCCAAGGCCAAATGGTATGCCAGACCTGCCACACAATCAATGGGCAGAGGCACAAAAACAGGTTTCATCCCTCATGGACATGAGAGCCATTCAGCAAGTACCACAGCAAGAACAGGGACTAGGATTTTATTCAAGGCTATTCTTGGTGCACAGAAAGGACAAAGCCTGGAGACCAATACTGGACCTGTCTATCCTAAACACATTCCTGGATATTGCAAAATTCAAAATGTTAACTCTGCAGCAGCTTCTACCCATGCTGGGCAAGAAGGCTTGGCTTGTGATTTTAGACCTAAAAGAGGCATACATGCATGTCCCAATCAGACAATCATGCGGAAGATACCTCAGATTTATAGCTGGCCCAATGCACTACCAATTCTCTGCACTGCCCTTTGGCTTCTCTATTGTGCCCAGGGTCTTCACAAAATGCCTGGCACCAATAATTGCATTTTGCAGACAAAGAGGAATACAAATATATCCTTACTTGGATGACTGCCTTATTCAAGAAGAGAACAAGGACATTCTACTACAGCATCTGACATTTGTAAAAAGATTACTAACAGGTCTAGGGTACACAGTAAACGAAAAGAAATCAAAACTCGTACCCTCCCAAGAGATAATATTTCTGGGTGCGAGCTTAAATACAACTGCCCAGATGGCTTATCTCACGCCAGACAAACACAGACAACTGACTACTTATTTCAAAATGTTGGCAACAAAGACCTAGTTATCTGCAAGACAAATTCTGCGGGCTTTGAGATTCATGGCATCCTGCATTCTGCTAATTCCATATGCAAGACTGCATATGAGGAAACTTCAATGGTATCTAAAAAGTGTTTGGACTCAACATTGCCACAGCCTGGAAACAATAATTACCCTCATTCCCTGCCTGCAACAGGAGTTTCGATGGTGGGCAAAAGCCTGTCACCACAACACAGGGCAGCCATTCACCTTACCCACAGCCAGGCAGACATTGACAACAGATGCATCAGATTATGCCTGGGGGGCCCATATGGCAGGAAGATGTATTCAGGGCACATGGTCCACAAGTCAAATGCATCTACATGTCAATCAAAAAGAGATGCTAGCTGTTCAGAATACCCTGACAGCCTTCAAGGATCTACTTCATCCAGGACAACTACTGATAAAGACGGACAATACTACAGTCATGTGGTACATAAGCAGGTGGGCATGCATTCCTACTCCCTCTGCAGACTAACCATGAACTTGTGGGACACAGCATTGACTTACCAAGTACATCTGCAAGCACAATTCCTGCCAGGAAGGATAAATACTCTGGCAGATGAACTAAGCAGAAACTTAATGGATCCCCACGAGTGGAAATTGGATCCACAAGTCTTCAGCATGATAACAAGGAACTGGGGATGCCCGGACAAAGACCTATTTGCCTCCCCTCCCAACTGCCAACTACAGAGATTCTGCATAAGGACTTATCACAAGCAAGCATGGAAAGTGGATGCTCTATCTTTCAGCTGGAAAAACCTAACAGTATATGCCTTTGCTCCTCTGCCTCGCCTCCCCAAGGTACTCCTCAAGGTCAGCCAAGAGGAGCCAAAAATGATACTGATTGCCCCAGACTGGCCCCATCAGCACTGGTACCCAATCATAAAGAGCTTGTCTCAATCCCAGCTTGGACATTACCTCAAATTCCTCACTTATTGACCCAGCAAGACAGTCAGATACTGCACAGCCAACTCAGGACCTTAAACCTGGCAGCATGATGAATAATGTAGCCATTCAAGATGCACCTCTCTCTAAAGCAGTGATGAATGTTATTTTGGAGGCCAGGAGGTCTAGCACCAGAAAATCTTATGCAGAAAAATGGAAGAGATTCTGTGCTTGGAACCAGGCACAAGGTATTGACACGATTGTTCCAAATATTCCTTAGATAGATTTTGCAATACTTAACTGAGATGCTGGATAAAGGCCTTTCCTTTTCATCAATTAAAATTCATGCCTCTGCCATTTCAGCTCACTACAATACAGAACCACCTATTTTTTCTCATCCATTACTAAGGCAGTACCTCAGAGGGGCCAAAAACATAAGGCCTCCAAGGAGAGCACCAATATCTGCATGGGACCTCAACTATGTCTTGGAAAAACTCACAGTGCCTCTGTTTGAGCTAGCCTCTGCAGCTGATATAAAATTCTTATCCTGGAAAACAGCTCTGTTCCTAGCAATAACCTCCGCTAGACTAGTCTCAGAGTTACAGGCACTCATGGCTGTGGAACCTTTTATCATTTTTCATCCTGACAGGGTTTCTCCGAGGACAAACCCTACATTTATGCCTAAGGTAGTGTCCTGTGTGGCCCTTAACCAAACAATTCATTTGCCTACCTTTTACCCAAACCCACAGAATAAGGGTGAGAGACTTCTGCATTCTTTGGATATTCACAGGCAGCTACGCTTCTACTTGGACAGAACCAAAGCTTTCAGAAAGACTGAACAACTTCTAGTGGCATATGCTGCAGGATCACAAGGAAAGCCTATCTCAAAGCAGACTATTTCAAAGTGGATAGGCCACTGCATTTGTTTCTGCTATTCACAGCATGGCAAATCAGTGCCTAAGGGCATTAGGCCACATTCGACCAGAGCAGCAGCCACTTCAGCAGCCTTCCTCAGAGGAGTACCAACCAAAGTCATCTTAGAGGCTGCAACTTGGAGTTCAGTGCATACTTTTGCAAAGCACTATCACTTACCTCTCTACTCTAAATCCAGGGCAGGCTTTGCCACTGCAGTTCTGCAGGGCCTGATAGCCTCTCCTAATCCTATTTAGCACCAGCCTCCCAACCTTAGCTTTGGGATTCAACCCAATTGTAATGACTGCAACAGTGAAACACAATGAACATAGTACTGTTGTGTACCTACCATAAATTTAGATGTTCGAGTGTATTCACTGTTGCAGTCCAGGTTACCCTCCCACCATCCCCCTTTTCTTTGCTGGGACTTATCTGTATTTCTCTATTCTATACAACCTATGTGGTGTATTTGCTTGTAGATGAAGGAAAAGTTGTTTTTTGTGTATGCATGCTTATTGGCATAACTTAGCCTACCATTTTAGGGGCACCTGATATCTGGGGCAAGAAAAACTGAAGAAAATGGCGTCAGCTGCATCTTTTATACCCCTGGCGCACTGACGTCAGGGAGGAGGGGACAGCAACCGATGCCGGACCTAGACTTTGGAACTCGGGCCGACTGGGGGTAGCCTGCCAGCAGGATAACCCAATTGTAATGACTGCAACAGTGAATACACTCGAACTTCTACATTTATGGTAGGTACACAACTGTATTTTTCTTGCCTTTCCTGTAACTAGTCTAGTCCAGATACAGATTTGCTGTATCCAGGACTGTTTGTAAGCTTCTGAGCTCTCCAAGCCTTTCTGTGTTGGAGGGAAGCCTTCTAGTTTATCACTGGGAGTGGTAAGCAGTAGGTAGCATATCTACCACAAAAGGAGTAGTTTCTGGCCCAGAAATTGTAGTTTTGGCCGTTTGGGCAGCTTTTTCCATCTCTCTCAACTTTTCTGGTTTAAAAGCACATGTTTGAGCTTGTTTCCCGCTTTTCCTTTAACTAGTCTAGTCCAGATACAGATTTTCTGTATCCAAGACTGTTTGTAAGCTTCTGAGCCCCCCCAAGCCTTTCTGTGTTGGAGGGAAGCCTTTTAGCTTATCAGTGAGAGTGGTAAGCACTAGGTAGCCTATCTACCACAAGAGGAGTGGTTTCTGGCCCAGAAATTGTAGTTTATTGGCCGTTTGGGCAGTTTTTTCCATCTCTTTCAACTTTCTGATTTAAAACCCTGCATTTGCACTTGTTTCCCATCTTTCCAGTAACTAGTCTGGTCCAGATACAGATTTGCTGTATCCAGGACTGTATGCAAGCTTCTGAGCCCCCCGAGCCTTTCTGTATTGGAGGGAATCTGCCTGGCTTATCAGTGGCAGTGGTAAGCAGTAAGCACTAGGTAGCCTATCTACCACAAGAGGAGTAGTTTCTGACCCAGAAATTGTAGTTTATTGGCTGTCTGAGCAGTTTTTCCATCTCTTTCAACTTTCTGGTTTAAAAGCCCATGTTTGCACTTGTTTCCTACCTTTCCTGTAACTAGTCTAGTCCAGACACAGACTGGCTGTATTCAGGACTGTTTGTAAGCTTCAGAGCGGTGCCAAGGTCTGCTCTTCAATTTTTCCCTTAGATCTCCTAGTTCTCTCCTCTCCTGCACTTTTACTAGCTTATTGGTGCTGCGGTAGCATTGTCTCCTCATAGCAAGACGTTGTCCCGTTCAATTCTCAGCTAGAGCGTCTTCTGTGTGGAGGCATACGTGAATGGGGCGTACCTTCGTTGAAGGTTGTGCATCAGGGCTGGTAACCCGGTATGTAAAAATCCACTACCAATCATTAGCGGACCAGAATTCCGCTGTGGCGACCCCTAACCGGGAAAAGCCGAAAGACACAAACAAATTAGTCTAGCACTTTACCAGACTTCTTGTTGCAATTATTGTAGCACACAAAATTGCTACCAGCACTAAATGTTCTATAAGGAAACAGCTCCAGTCCTTATTATTAATGCCTGCCCCTCCAGGCATGTCTAAAGGTCAGTTCCATGTGCTTTCTCCTATTAACCTGGTGAACTTGGGCATCCTGAGGCAATGTAGCAACTGCCTTGTGTACACCGACGACCCTCTCCTCTTACCTCCCAACAATCAGACTTGCAAGAGATCCACTTATATATCCAAATTGGAAGCCACGCACTTTCCAGCCAAGAGGAGAAGGTCAACACTTGCATCACACCACATGGAACACATAGCACTCCAGAACACACAGCAGCACTGCCTTCACATAAAAACACAAACCATACACCCACCTTCATGGAGGCTCTCAATAAAAATCTACCCAAACAGCAGGGACCCCCCCAAGGCAGAAACACACTCAACCACCACAACACAACACTAATCACGAGACACATAACTTTCCTTAATAGTGTACCACTCATCCAAAGCCCCTAAGGCAAAACAGCATGCCCAGCACACTAGTCATAGGTGACTCGATAATGAGGCACACTGATGCCCCACTCACTAGGTTGATTAAGGAGAAAGTAACAGTCAGCTGCCTGTCAGGTGCCAGGATCCACCATGTAAAGCATGCACTCAGGTCCCTCAACAACAGGTACAAGTATGGCTCTGTCATTCTACATGTGGGTGTGAATGCCCTTTGATGTACCTCCCTGGACTACATGAAAAGACACATGAATGAGCTCTTGGATTATGTAGCCCAGGCAGGTATGACCCTAGTCCTGATCAGCATCCTACCATCACCCTGAATGATGCCACAGTACAAGCAGAAAATGATTGATTTCAGCAATTGGTTATGTTTCTGGTGTCATTCTATGGGGATCCAGTATCTGTCTGCCTGGGGTGACATGATTGACAGACCTCGATGCTTTGCCATAGATGGCCTGCATCTGTCACCCTGGGCTTCCAGACACTGGCCAAGGCTCTTGCCACCCATACAGTGCCTTTTTTAGACGGCATTCCAAAGACCAAATTACCACCGTAACAGCTGCAAACAAATACAACCTGGGGGTCATGCTGCTCAACGCTTGAAATCTAAATCTCAAAATGCACTCACTCAAAGCACTCCTTAAAATGGAAAACATCGACATTTGTGCTGTACCAGAGACCTGGTTCAAGGCAGCAGAAAGCACCTCTGCACTACCAGGCTATAACTCATTCCACACCTTTTGGCCCCAGAACTTGGACCGAAGCTCCAAAGGTGGTGGTGTTTCCATATTCATAAAAGATGCGCACACCTCCAGACTGGTAGCCCAACATAACACATCAGAGATACGTCAGATGCAGCTAATATTGGGTAAGACAGCGATTCAGGTTATAGCCTGCTATTGGTCCCCAACCATGTCCCAAGACTAACACTCCACATTCCTAAGCACACAGGAGAAAATTAGGGTCCAACCTAACACTTTCATAATGGGCGATTTCAACTACCCCTCCATTAACTGGGAAAAGTACTTGCGTACCAATACACTTGCCCAACGTTTCCTGGAATTCATTAATTCCAATGCCCTGGACCAGCTCATTCTTACCCCCATTAGAGGTAGCAACATCCTTGACCTGGTCATTACTAACATGGGCAACCATTGCTCTACACCAATAGTCATCTCCTCCCTGGTTAGATCCGACCACAAACTAATCACCTTGAAAATCCACATCCTTCCCACCCCCCACCCCCTTCGCAAAGGTAACCACCATGAAAAACTTCTCCAAAGCTAACTTTGGGCTCCTAAAAACAGAGGTGGCTAACTTCACGCCATCCATGCAAATGGAGAATGGTTTCATGACTGCTGAATCATACACCAGTGCACTGTATGAACACGTACACAAATGCATGGATCTCACCATACCCAATAGAACCAAGACACTCTCCTCCAAAAAAAAGGAAGACAATCTGGTGGTCCCTTGCCATAAACAAACCTACAACAGAAGGAGGAAACTGATGCGGAATAAGGTGAAGTCCCAAGACTGGAAAAACTCCCTTATCAGCCTCAACAAAAAGTGGAGATCCCTCATCAAATCCTTTAAAGCTAGGTATGAACACAGAATTGCAGCAGATAGCAAAGATAGCCACAAGGCTTTCTATAGTTATGTAAAGAATCTCCACAGCAATAACCAGATTTGCTCTGAGCTACTGCACAATGGTACCTCCTCTACCAAGCCAACAGATATTGCCAATATACTAGCTGACAGATTAAATGACAACTTTACCCCTCTCCTCTCCCAAAGGACCAATCACAATACCAGTAGATTGCCAGGCACCCAGTATTATTGCTGCACAGGTTAAAACAGCACTGCCAAGGCCAAGAATACAGCTTCTATGGGACCTGACAATATCCCTGGCTGTGTTCTACATGAACTACAGAGTGAACTGGCACCTCACCTGTGTGCCCTGTTCAATCACAGCTTCACCTCAGGCTTTGTCCCTACCGAATGGCACACTGCTACAGTCATCCCACTCCACAAAGGAGGAGTGACTACAGACCCTGGGAACTATTGCCCATTAGCCTGACAAGTTTGATATGCAAAGCTATGGAACGCATCATTATGGACCTAATAAACAAGGATATAGTGGATCTCCAAACTCTGGATCCCACACAGTTTGGTTTTGTGAAAGGTATATCATGCCTGCTCAACTTGATCAACTTTTTTGAGTCAGTCACCAGATCTGTAGATGAAGGCAAGCTGGTTCATACAGCCTACCTTGAGCTGGCCAAGGCCTTTGATACCATTCCCCACTCAGGAATCATAGAAAAGCTCACTAAGCTAGGCATCAACCCCTATATCACTAGGTGGGTTGCAAACTGGCTTACAGATAGAACCCACACTGTGAAAGTAGCTGAGTCCAAGTCAGACTGCCAACTAGTCATGAGTGGAGTCCCACAGCGTTTGGTCCTGCATCCTCTCCTGGTTGGTATCTACTTCTCTGAAGTCCAGGCCAACACAAAGGGACTCTGGCTGACAAAGTTCGCAGATGATTGCACGTTGGGAGCTATTATTAACTCCCCAAGTGATGTTGACATCCTACAGAATGGTCTCACTGAGACCAATGACTGGTGTCAGAACCATGGCCTTAAGCTCAATGCCAAAAAATGTGTCATCATCCCCTTTGGGAAAAACCCAGTTCCCATGAATTACCACATCGATTGTAGTCCACTGAACACAGAAGGCATTTTAAGAGTTCTGGGAATACAGGTTGACAGCAACCTCTTTTTTGATCACCACATTTCCACTGTGGTCAGAAAGTCCTTCTATGTGGTACATCTCATTACTAAGGATTTTGCATCCAGGAAGAAAGAGGTCATTGTCTGACTGTACTCTTCCCTTGTTAGGCCAATCATCGAGTACAATGCCCCAGTTGGCATGCAGCTCACTAGACACCTGCAACAACTGGAAAGGCCACAGAGGTATCACAAAGAGGATCCTAGGCCTTAAACACTTGTCCAATATGGACAGACTCAAAAAAACTACAACTATTCTCGGTCTCATATTGCCTACTTAGAGGCAATCTCTGCTTGACTTACAAAGCCATGTCTGACCCAGCTCTGTTAGAAATGCTACATCTAAAGAAATCGCAATCCCTCCGCACCACATGCTCCAGAGTCCTCAACCTCTTTACCACAATCAACAGAACGTACTGGAGGGGGACAGGTTCATAACCCAGAGACTGCCCATGCTATGGAATAGACTGCCCATAGATGTCAAGCAGAAGACCTCGCTGACCCTGTCCAAGAGAAATCTCGATGAGTGGATGGGAAATAGAAAATTCATCCTGGGGATAACTCCATTGGCTCTACTCGACAGAGTGGGAACTAAGGTCAGGTGGCACGATGCCAGGGTAATCCTATGGGTAGGATTGTAAAGGCCCCAGGCCCATTAGCCTAGTACACTCATATGACCCTATGAATGTTTATCTTTTCTTTATGAAACCACACTGATCTAAGTCAGGTTAGATACAAACCTAGCTTGTCATTATGACCTTATAATCATCGTTTATGATTGCAATGGATCTATAAGAGCCCAGGTCAGTTCAATCCTTTTCTTCTAGCATAATCACCATTGTAGCCTCATACCATGACCTCTCTATGCTAATTATCTCATGATGTGGTTAGATATGTTCCTCTGTTCTCTAATAATTGATCTGATGCTGTCAATCTTCATTCATTCTTGACTGATGGGTTCGGTTCTGACCTCTCAGAACCGACTCGGCCATTATACATAGCTTGTTCCAGCCAAAATCTCTCAAGCTAAGGCCCTACCCACAATGCCTCTCTCCCCATTACCTTAGATCTCATTTGTCATGTAGAAAATTGGATGCGTCAGCTGATGCTCTCTGCTAAGTGCTTTAAATTCTCTCTAAACTCTGGTTATTTAAAACTTTTTTGCTAGAATGTTTTGCTTCATTATTCTGTAGTGACTGTGTTTCCGACTATGCTCACCTTCCTTTTTGCCTTTAGGTAACTTGGCCACCAAAAAGGAACTTGCTGAGGAGAGTTCAACTATCCATCCTCTTAACAAAGAGTCTCAGACGATGGATAGATTTGGGAAGCGAGTCTTTGAGTCATCGACCTTCGCTATTCGGTTCTTGACCTTCTTGCCAAAGGGATCTACTCAAAGGGATCTGAACTCAGCTTTCAGATACCCTTGCAGGAGTAGTATCTGACGGGGCTCGAGATAAAGTAGCCTCTCAGCTTGCCACCCTGGATTCTATCTCAAATTTGTCCATTTGGCTTATTGTTCATACAGCTGAAGGGACGTCTAAGACAGCTGGTACAGGCATTGCTATTAGGCGTCATGCCTGGAGGCACTAGTGTGATTTCGTGCAACCTTTTAAGTCTTCCTTTATCAATGCTCCTGTTGATGGTACTTCCTTGTTTGCTGTAAAAGTCAGAGACACATTAGCCAGGTGTAAAAAAGGCAGAAAGACCCTTTCTGCTGTGGGCATTCGTTTTTCTGCTCCTCAACAACCTTACTCTTGGAATCAGAGGAGTGGAAAGATATGGTTCAAGAAAACCCAAGGACTTTTTGGGACACCTGGTGACTATTCCTCCCAAGACAGAGGGAGGAACTCTAAAGGAAGATGCCCATTCCATGGCAGAGGGGGGGCCATGTAACCAGGTCTTCAGAGATTCCTTTCCTGGACAACCATATCAGCACTCCTGAACAGAGACCCAATTGCTTACCTCTGGAAGCAATTGGGGGAAGGTCCTTTCTGCACCATTCAGCCTGGCTCACAATAACCTTGGATACCTGGGTGCAGAAAATAATTACCAGAGGTTACCATATTCCCTTCGGTCTTTGCCCAAAGTCACAAAAGCAAATCCCCAGTGTACCACCCAGTCAGAGGGATCTAGCAGCACTAGAGATTCAAAAACTGTTTCAAAAAAGAGTCATCCAAGCAGTCCCACCAGACCAAATAGGATCCGTATTCTACTCAAGATTCTATTTAGTGCCAAAGAAGGTAAGGGACTGGAGACCAATCTTGGATTCCAGCCTATTGAACAAATGTGTGCAACAGAAAAAAATTCTGGATGGTCACAGTTCAGTCAATCCTTCTCTTTCTAGAGAAGGACGATTGAATGTGCTCTATAGACCTTCAGGACATGTATTACCACATAAAAATGGACAAATGCTCTAGAAGGTACCTCCACTTCTGGATAGGAGCCTGTCATTACCAATGTCGAGCACTGCCCTTTGGTCTGACCACAGCCCCCAGGGTGTTCACCAAATGTATGGCAATCGTAGCAAGCTCATCTGAGTATTCCGCATGTTTCCATATTTAGATAACTTGCTCCTTACCGCCACCTCCAGACATCTACTGCTTTGCACCATCGACTGCTCTACATCTTGCCGACACACTAGGCATTTCAATCAACAAAGAAAAATCACAATTGACTCCCACACAGGGTCTCAAGTTCATCGGAACAAGGTTAAATACAGTATCCTGTGTAGCCTCCCTTCCTCTACACAGACTGCTGAAACTCAGAACGCAACTTCATGGAATCATTTTCCAAAACAAAGTTACTGCTCATCTGGTACTACAACCTCTGGGATCCATGGCAGCAACAATAACGTTAGTTCCCCTAGTGAGGTATCACATGAAACTGCTTTAGTGGCTCTTGGCATGGTTCAATTCTAATGCATTCCATGTCCCATCTAGTCTTGTTAAATTGCTGCAAGAAGGATTTATCTTGGTGGATGAAGCCAGAAGACAATCTATGGGGTCGTCCCTTTTCCCCCTCTCAACCCAAGGCTGTAATGACCACAGACGCTTCCCAGATAGGGCGGGGGGCATTTTCTAGGACAGACTGTCCAAGGCACTTGGTCCCTGCAAGAGGCCAAATTGCACATCAGTGTCCTACAATTGAGGACAGTGCTTTTAGCGTTGCAAGCATTTCAGGTTGCCCTTCCTTCAGGGACAGTTGCAGTCCAGTCAGTCAACATGGCCATAGTCTGGTATATCAACAAACAGGGGGAACCAGGTCTTACCCTCTATGTCGGGAAGCTCTAAGGATTTGGCAGTGGTCAATCGCTTCCAACCGCTTTCTGATAGCAATGCATATCCCGGAGAACTCCAATGTGATTGTGGACAAACTGAGCAGATGTATCCTCCTGCCTCATCAGTGGTCTGTCAATCCCACTGTAGCCATGAAGATTTTTCGTCAATGGAGTCAGCCTTGCTGCAACCTGTTCACTTCTCTCATAAACCACAAATGCAGCAGCTACTTCACTCTGATCCCCCATCATGGGAAGTCCCCGAGAGATGCACTTCTTCTTGATTGGCCCTCGAGACTTCTGTATGCTTTTCCCCCAATTTCACAGTTTCCGAGGAAAGCCCAATGGTTGAAAAGCACATTGCTTCTCATTGTACCATATTGGCCCCATCAAGTCTGGTTTCCCTTTCTTTGGCCTCATCTGGTTCACCGCCCAGCTCCGGACCTATTGTCTCACCCCTAGGGTCTGGTGCATCCCAATCTTCAAAATCTCAAGCTGATGGCTTGGATTCTCCAATTCCAGTAATTGCCAGGCAGAATAACTTGTCCTCTCCACTGCAAAGGATACTTTTGGCCTCCCATAAACCATCCACCAGGAAGCTTTATCTTGGCAAATGGAAAAGATTTTCAGTTTGGGCTACTGCAAATCACTTACACCCTTTCTCGCCATTTGTTGACAAGGTACTGGAATATCTAGCAACTCTGCTTGAAATGGGGGCTTCTGCATCTACTGTTAGGGTTCACTTGGCTGCCATTTCAAATTTTTGCAATGGTTTTGATGATCATTCTTTGATGTCTCATCGTCTATGCAAAATTTTTCTTAAAGGAGTTCTGCACTTAAAACCCCCTTTCAAGGATCCTGTAGCACCTTGGGATTTAACTTTGGTTTTACAATGTCTAGCTCGACAATCTTTTGAGCCAGCAGCCAATTGCGACCTCAAGTTCCTATCGTGGAAGACTTTCTTCCTAGTAGCTATCATGTCTCCTAGAAGAATTTCAGGCTTTGTGTAAAATATCTGTACATCATTTTTCACAAGAAAGAGAAGCACTCAGAACCAATGCCACCTTCCTTCCCAAAGTGGTATTGGAGTCCGTTATCAACCAGTCCATAGACCTACCAGTTTTTCCAAAATTTACGAACAAAGGAGAGTATTGTCTACACTTGTCCACAGACAATTACATTTTTACTTGTATAGAATGAAATCTTCTAGAAAATCAGACCAACTATTTCTATCATTTTTAGGACCCAGATTGGCCAAGGCCATATCAAAGGTCACCCTGTCAAAATGGCTAAGAGACTGTATTACCTTTATATACGACCAAAACAAACTCAAGTTGTCATCTACTGTTAGAGCTCATTCTACAAGATCTGTTTCCACTTCAGCTGTATTCTATTCCAGAGCTTCTATGGAAGACGTATGTGCAGCTGCAACTTGGGCTACTCCACATACCTTTACCACTCTTTACGAGTTAGACATGGTCTCCAGGGGAAGAACATCCTTTGCCTCTATGATGCTCAGGAATATCCTTCCTTAGGGCCTCCCGAGATCAAAAGTAGCTGGGGACTCTGTCCCATCAGTCAAGAATGAATGAAGATTGACAACATCATGTAAAGAAGTTATGTTCTTACCATAACTTTCCATCTGTGCTGTCGATCTTCATTCATTCTTGACATCCCACCCTCCTGCCCCCCTCCAAAAGACTCCTGGAGGTCCTGACCTAGTCCTGGGATGTTATAGGATTATACCTCAGACAGGGCTTCTGTATTTCTTTTATACTAGTCAAACTCGTTCTGAGGTAATGGGGAGAAGAGGCATTGTGGGTAGAGCCTTAGCTTGAGAGTTTTTGTCTGGCATGAGCTATGTTTAATGGCCGAGTCGGTTCCGAACCCATTAGTCAAGAATGAATGAAGATCAACAACACAGATGAACCGTTATGGTAAGAACATAACTTCTTTTTTCCCTTAGTGTTTTTCGTATTTCATTGAGGATACTCTTGTCCCAGTGTTTTCCTGACCTTGTGGCTTCTTGCTACTACTATAATTTCTCTTAAAGAAATGTCTTTCATAAGAGTCTGCCCCTTTTCTGATGTTAGTTTGGGTATGTTTAATTACTTCAAATCATCTCTCATTTCCCATACTCTCACTTTTACTGCCATGTCCTGTAGGTACAGTTGGATGTAATATTTTGCCATTGTATCAATGTTCCAGTCAGGATCTTGCATCAGCTTATCATTTACATTGATTTTTAATTTGTAATTAGTCTATACTCTTTTTATTGCGTATGTTTTTGGGCTAATGTTTTTGTGGCTTTTGGCTTATCAAAATATGTATGTTGTAGTGCCTTTGGCATCTGTTTATTCATGTTATCTAAATGATAAATAAATCTTCTAGCTTCATGAATTTGCTTAGATCTTCCCTCAAATTCATTTTGAATCTGGTGCTTTTGTAATACTTTTAAATTTGTTATTGCTTCATTATACTGTATTGTGCTTCTGTCCCAGATTTTATAATTTTTCTGTCTAACCTGAATCTGGACTGAATTTTTACATGTCCCATCTGAGTTCATGCCCTTCAGTTAAATCAGCCAGAGTTAAAATTTCTTCCAGTACCCCCACCACCCATGTTTTAAAATGTTCTTCTTTGCTTTCTTAGTAAATTAGGTTTGGAAGTACCCCTGCCTCTTCTAATACCTCTTAATATGCCACCACAACCTTATTTGCAGTGGATCGTAATAGACAACAGAACCAGATATATCACGTCTAGCAATCCAGTTTAAGTGCTCTTTTGTTGTATACCTCTCTGTCTGCATTGTATTGAGCTGAGCAGCAAGTGTGGTGGTTTGACTTAACATATTTCCTAGCTAAATTCTGGAAGCCAAAGCTCACCATGTGTCTTTCTAAATACCTCCCCTTTCTTTGTGGTTTTATTTCCCTGGGTCTTTCAGAGACATCTATCTGGTCACATGAGAAGTTCCAGTCTCCCATAGTTATTACAGGCGCCCTTTGGAAAGCAGCTGTTTCTCCCAAAACTTGTTAAGTATCTTAGTTTTGATAAAAGCTAATACATTGATGCTTTTTTTAATATATATACTTGCAGTTTATACCAAATGTCCTTAATAAGAACATAGTGCCCTTATCTGTTTTTTTTCCCTTCTTGCATTGTCAAGCCCATATCTCTTGGAATTTGATATTAATACCCTCCTTCTGTCTTCAGTTATTCTGGTATTGTATTCCTCCCTCTTGCTTAACTTGACAAATGCCTGTGTTCCTGATTTGTTAAATGAGTCTCCTGGTGCAGTATAATTTGGGCCCTTGGCTTTGATATATATCCTAAAATATGTTCCTTTTCATATCTACTAATCCATTCGCATTCCACAACAAGAAGTCCATTGTGGTCTACCCAATCCTCCCCTCCCAATCTTTATAATTTCCCCCACTCTGTTTCTTATTAAAATCACTGTAGCCTGTAAGAAGTCATCCTGTTAAAGTTGTTTACAGTCCTGGTACCACCTTCAAGCCCTTTGGCACACTCCCAATGCATTATACCCCTTGAGCAAACAGTCAAGTATATATACAAGTGGTTTAACATTTAACCAATTTAAAGTGTAAGCCATAGCTCACAAGTGGCAATGTGAGTTCTTCTTACAAAATTGTCTTGAAAACTAAACTTTTACTGAGATTGAAAACTCAAAAAAGCCCCTACCCCCCCCCCCCCCCCCAAGATATGGTCATTTATATTAAGGTTATTTTGAAAAGAATACCTTTGGCCAATTTTCTTTAAATTTCTAGCAAACTTAAAACCCTGATTTTTGTTTCATGTTTTCTTGTTGCTGCAAATGGGGGTCACTCAGGGTTTGTCTTATTCAAAAACCAAGAAACAAAAAAAGGCCACGTCTGCCCAGACTCCAAGTTGAGAATAACACTTCCGAATTTATTGAAACAATAATCCAACAGACTTGAAATCCAATGTTGAGTGCTTTAGTGCTTTTGTCCTGAACTGGACTTCATCAGAACATAAATAACCTATGGTCTGTAGGCTCCATATATAGTAAAACTACAAGTAATTTATTAATTAAACAATCAATTCACCTAAATGTCATTTACAACATTTCTAAAAGTTCTTTAAAGCAACATTTAAGACCCAATAAACATAACCAGCTTAAAATGTATGTATGTGTGTATCTATAAAAAATGCTGTTCTTATACCAATGCCCTACAGTTAAAAAACAAACATTTACAATGATAATAAACAAATATTGATTAAAAACATACATATAATGAAATTTCCAGTTTAGCTACTCTCATTTTTAACACTGAATTAATAGAAATGTAGTTGTTCAAACCTGGCTTTTGGGTAGCATCCAACCTGAGCTGCCAAAGCAGCTCCTTATATTCCAGTTTGTTTTCCGAAGCCCCCATCTGGCATCCCATGGGACAATTTCCAGTATCCCAAAAACAAATTTCTTATGGCCTGTACAAGTCATTGAATATTTGTGTAAGACATTGTTCAAGTTAGCTTTTTTTACATCATGTAAGTGTTCGCAAATCCTTCTCGCTAACCTCCTTTCCATCTTTCCAACATAAAATGAAAACAGTAACTGCATAATACTATGCAAACCAAGCATGTTGACTTGCAGTTGCCTTTTCTAAAAACAATTTTGGTTCTACTCATGTTGCCCAGGGTAATTTCCTTATAATCCACAGTAAACCTACAATAGTTGCAACATCTGCATTTAGTGGCCCTAACCTCAGCTTGTGTATACCTCTCTCTAACCTACCCTTAGTATTAAGATGAACATTGTATATAAAAGTAGGCTTATTCTCCAAGTGTTTATATAACTCTTCATCAATTTTCAGTATAGCCCAGTTGTGGTTGATTATCTGCTTCACCCTACTTGTTAAGTTATCAAAATTCATAGTCATCCCTTGGTGAAACTTATCATCTTGATCATAGGGTGACCTTATATTGTTTAATTGGTCAGGTCTGCTTAGAATACTTTTAAATCTAGTGTCCCTATTCTCCTCTACTTGAGTCCTTAGAGACCTCAGCAGGTCCAGTGGATACCCCTGGTCCAGGAACATAGACATCATTCTAGCAAGTTCTTTCTCTAAAGGTTTCTTATCCAAGACCATCCTGGTAGCCCTGATATACTGCTCCTTTACCAAATTTTTCTTGTAGTGCAATGGATGGTTACTTGTGTAGTGAAAATAGCTATTGGAAAACGTGTCCTTCCTGAAAATCCCAGACACTAACACCCCTTGATTTGATTACAAGCTCAATGTCCAGACAGTTTATATTGCATGGACTGTGGTTATACGTAAACCTCAAATAATCTATGGTGTTAGTAAGATATTCCACAAATGTATCTATCTCAACAGGGTCTGTTTTCCAAATGAAAAATATGTCATCCAGGCACCTAGCGTAAAAAGACCAGTGGTATCCCCAGTCTGAGTAGGATCAAATTTGTTTTCTCCCAAGTTGGGGCTTGGGAAAACAAACTGGAATACAAGGAGCTCCTCTGGCAGCTCAGGTTGGATGCTACCCAAAAGCCAGGTTTGAACAACTACATTTCTGTTAATTCAGTGTTAAAAATGAGAGCAGCTAAACTGTAAATTGCATTATATGCATGTTTTTAATCAATGATTTGTTTTTATTATGTTTGTAAATGTTTGTTTTTTAACTGTTGGGCATTGGTATAAGAACATTTTTTTATAGCTGTACACGCATATATTTTTAAGCTGGTTATATTTACTGGGTCTTAAATGTTGCTTTAAAGAATTTTTAGAAATTTTGTAAATGACATTTAGGTGAATTGATTGGCTAATTTAATTTAATTAGTTAATTAATTAATTAATTAATTAATTGTAGTTTTCCTATATATGCACCCTATAGACCATAGATTATTTATGTTCTGATGATGTCCAGTTCAGGACGAAAGCGCTCAACATTGGATTTATGCCTGTTGGATTATTGTTTCAATAAATTTGGAATTGTTATTCTCAACTTGTAGTCTGGGCAGGCATGGACTTTTTTGGTTTCCTGGTTATGTTAACATTCCTGCGTTTTGGCACACTTATTGTTTTTGTTACTGTTATACAAAAATATTAAAATGTATATAATGAAAGCTGTTCTTTGTTTCTGTAACAATCCCAGGTATCAGCTAATCCTTCATGAATTTGGTGTCCCTATATTTTCTGTCTGTATAATCTGCCAGTCCTGCTATTAATCAGTCATTCAAGTTCCATCATGGAGCTTGTTTGGTATACTCTCCCTTTGTGACCATATTAGCAAACTAAGCTGATAACCACAAAACACTTAACATATCCCTTGCCGTTGTTCTCTTTGCATATTACTTTGCAGAGGCTGTTTTTAGTTTATACCATAGATTCATAGATTATAATCAATTGAAGGAGAGAAAATTAAAAAAAGAAAAAAAAAAGTGTTGAGTATCTCATTATACTGAAACACTCTCATTCAGTCCACATATTCTACAGCCAAAGTGTTTATTTTCTTTATGTTATGGTTGTTGCTCTCTGCATGCAACCACCCTTTATGTTGTCAGCAGTTCTTCCTACTGCTTTGTTTGACAGCACTTCACCCAAACGGATCTATCAGCTCTTCTTAACCCTGAACAAAAAACAAAGACCTTCGCTCATTTTGGAGAGTACAAATTCATTGCACTAGGTTTAAACTTTTAGTATTTTAAATCATGTCAAATGTAATACTTGAGTCTTAAAGTGCAAACACTGGGAAAAGAAAACAGCAAACTTAGTAGAACCAGATAAAGCATTCCTTGCTCTTAACTGTTTTTTTTAGGAATTAGTTTCATTCAAGAGCTGTCTTCAGCATGGTTCTCTGATATAGTAGTTTCCTTTAAGTCTGTGGTGTCTAAAATTGTTTTAGAAAACTCTCTTATATTCTTTTGTCTTGCATTTTATGTTGGAAGACCAGAAAGGGCTATATTGAATGGTAGGTAGTCTGTTTCTCTTTCTTGTTCTTTGGCTCGACTGGGCTGTGATCAGCCCTGTCCCTCTGTAACATGGTTCAATCTTCTTGGATCTTTTTTTTAGTTCTGCTTTTGCAGCCCCAGCTTCCCAGTATGTTTTTGTTGCATGAAGTCCTTAAATATGACTGGATATACAAGTTTGAATTTTATTTTTATTAGCTTACACTTTTTTATAGCTTAGACAAATGTATTCCTCTGATGTATACACTTCCAATTTTTAGATTGTTGTCATAACTTGTTCCTTTTGTTGATATGAGTAAAATTTACTAAAATTGGTTTAAGCATTTCATCACAATAGCTGCTGGGAGGTAAACCCTGGATTCTTTCAGTGTGCATTTCAGTTGCCAGCTCATCAGTCCATTTACTGATTTTTGATTGTCATGAACTGTAGACAACTGCACACTTTCAAACTATCTTTTACAGCAGTAAAACATATGTTCTCACCTTGTATGATCTTCCAGTTCATTTAACTTTTTTAATCTCCTCATATGTGCTCTTGTGTTCAGTACATTTCCCCTTCATCTCTGTTGGTTTTCTGCATTATTTAATCTCATCTGAATGTCTAGTGAGTGCTTCACATATATCATGCATCTTCTTATTTTTTGTTGATTTTTTAATAGCTATCAAGAGTGCTGTTTATCTTTGCAGCCTGTATGTGCATCTGGTTTATCTTTTCGTCTGTCAAAGACACAAGACTGCCATCATCTATTAGACTATTAGAGAGAGGCTGGCATAATGGTTAAGGTGTTTACCTTGTAGACACAAAGTGCAGGATTTGATTCTCATATGGGGAAATTGGCTAGGCTTAAAATAGCCCATAAGGGCACTTAGCCTAGTAGTAATCTTTGAACCTAGTATTTTATCAGTCCCCTCGGTAGGCTGCTGTTGCTGGGGTTGGCTGTGCCATGATGAAGATTTTCAGTAATATTTTTCCTTGCTTTCCTCCCTTTCCTTTTACTTAACATCTTTTTGGTGGTGCTCATAGACAGCTTCCAGTCACTTCCCATCCTAATTATTTGCAGTTTATTTGCATTATGGCTAGTAATATCTCTTGCAACTGAGAGGCTGTTTTCATGATGTCCTTCAAGAATGCAACTGCAGTCCTGATATATGGGTTGTCCTGCCTCAGGCAGCCCTTCGGTCGGCCGGATTCCAAAGTCTGGGTCCGGCGTCGGCTGATGTCGCCTCTTCCCCGACGTCAGAGCGGCTGGGGTATAAAAGCATCAGCCGACGCCATCTTCTCCAGTCTTTCTTGCCGCGCGGTGGCCGAAGCAGAAGCAGTTCGCAAGTGCCGGTTGGCCAGCTCCTGTGTTTTCAGATACTGAAGTCATCAAAAAGCTAAGTACCCCGTTGGGGAACCTATTCTTGCCTCAGCCGATGTCAGATAAAACTGCAAAAGTTAATAATTGCTTGTCTTGTGGTAAACAAATACCTCATAAGGACTTCCATTCTTACTGCCTTCCCTGCCTCGGCCCAGACCACGACGTCTCGGCCTGTGCTGCCTGTGCTTGCTTCAATAAGCGCACACTTAGGCGCTGGGCAGAATTTGCTGAAGACTTTTTTGGGGAAAATTACTCCTATATCATGCCGTCGGAACTACCGACAGCACATATTTCCAAAAAACGGAAGGACCGGGACCGACATTCTCGGCCCGCAACTTCCACCGACACCCCGCTAAAGCCTACCGCGAGTGCATCAGTCTCTTCGGAGGTGGTAATTCAACCGCTCCAAGCCGACGGCACAGCTTTACCGCACACTTCGGTCCCGGAGGCTACCCCGGTGCCGGTTGTTGATTTTCCTCCTGAAACCGAAGCCCGAGATTTGCCTGACACCATACCGGTGGACAAAGTTACTCCAGCATGTGGGGCAGCTAGGCCTCCTGTGTCTATGTCCATCAAGGCCTACACACGTGCTAAGGCTGCCAGCCAGGCTAAGTCTCACCCTCCTAAATCTTTTTCACAGGGTCCCACTTCTGATAAACAGATCATGACTTTAGCTGCAGATCTAATTTCTTTAATCAGGGGCTCTCAGGCTCATCCAGACAGAGGTTCTCAGCCGCCTTCAGACAAAAGGCCTAGGGTTGAGCAGGCAGATGCCCTTTCCTCAGATGAAGCCTCTGGTGAGTCAGTCCATTCAGATTCCCAGGAAGAATCCTTCCCGTCCTACGAGGATTCTGATGCTGATGAATCCATTCCCTCTGCCTCTCCTCCTGAGGATATTTCTTTCGGGGAAATTCTCCACTCCATGAGAGAGCATTTTCAGTGGCAGGGCCAGGATTTCTCCGACTACAGGAAAAGGCTTCGGACTTTCCTTAAGTTACCCCAGCACAGGCCTTTAGCTATACCCCCAGTGTTAGATGTATTGGATGATGTGTACTCAGACTCCAGTACTTCTCCTGATTCTCTCCCTCCTGCTCCTGTCAAGCCAGACAGATATTACAGGGTTCCTGAAACTCATAAACATCTCTTTAAGGCCCACTCTGTTGATCTAGAAACTATTTCTCAGGGGCCCAAAGGAGTGGCCACTTCCACGGCCAAAAATCCTTTGCCCGCAGACAGGGAATCTAGGTCCCTGGAGAGATGGGGTAAAAAAGTTTATACCTCAACCACCCTTGCCATGAGGGCACTTAACTGTCTTTTTCATATGTTTCAGTATCAGGATTTCTTGCTGGATGATTTGCAGAAAAAGTTAGCCTCTCCTGAGCCTTTAGATAGAAAGGCCTTGCAGGATTTGGTTCATAATACTCAGCAGGTTAGCAATCATTTTCTTCAGTGTGGTTATGATGCATTGGAAGGTTCATGTAGGGCAGCTATGGCAGGGGCCGTCATACGTAGACATGCTTGGTTGAAAGAACAGACATTGCCAGATCATGTTAAAGTAAAGCTTCTAGATGCACCTCTGGAAAAACACAATCTATTTGGTGAGAATGCACAGGGTGTGTTGAAATCAATTGAGGAAAAGGCTAAATCAGTACAAACAGTCAAAGATTTCCTCCAGGTTCAGCCACCAAGGTTCAGCAGGAATTGGCCTTCGAAGAATTGGTCCTTTCCAGACACAGACAAGTTCCAAAGGGGAAAAAACAGGTGTGCTCGAGGTAGAGGGCAATACCGAGGCTCCTACAGGGGCCGCCAATGGCAACCAACTAATCAGAGAAGTGGCGCAGGGACTTCTACTGCTCCACAGGGACAATCACAATGACTTGACCTTGACACCGCCGACCAAGGCTCAAAGAGAAGCACCTTTAGGCAGAAAATTATCTTTATTTTCAAAAATTGGCACGTTTTTACAAAGGACAAATGGATTTTGGACATAATAGACAAAGGTTACAGGTTCCACTTCCATACCTTACCAACAAGACAAGGCATGCCAAACCTGCCACAAAATCAAAGGGCAGAGGCACTCATACAAGTTTCAAAGCTGCTACAAATCAAAGCAATAGAAAAGGTTCCTCCTCAGGAACAAGGCCAGGGATTCTACTCAAGATTGTTCCTTGTTCCAAGAAAAGAAAAGCAATGGAGACCTATACTGGACTTGTCCGCTCTAAACACTTTTCTCATTGTGCCAAAATTCAAAATGCTGACGTTACAGCAACTTCTTCCCATGCTGGGCAAGGGGTCTTGGCTGGTTACTCTGGACCTCAAGGAGGCATACCTGCATTTCCCAATCAGACACAGCTGCAGAAGATACCTCAGATTTCTTGCAGGGTCAAAGCACTATCAATTCTCAGCATTGCCTTTTGGCTTATCTACTGCGCCCAGAGTATTCACGAAATGCCTGGCATCAGTAATTGCACATTGCAGACTTCAGGGGATACAAATATACCCTTACCTGGATGACTGCCTTATACAAGCGGACAGCAAGCAAGCCTTGATAAGAAACTTGAACTATGTCATTCACTTACTACAGGCTTTGGGATACACAGTCAACAATCAAAAATCAAGACTACTGCCATCCCAACATATAATTTTTCTAGGAGCCAAACTGGACACAAACTCACAAATGGCTTTCCTCACAGAAGAAAAACAAGAACAATTACCAGATTAATTCAAAAGCCTAGGAAAGCACACCCAGATGACTGCAAGAAAATCCTGCAGGCCCTGGGTTTCATGACATCTTGCATTCTTCTGATTCCACTGGCAAGACTACACATGAGAAAACTACAATGGTACCTAAAATGTTTATGGTCTCAACACAGCCACAATTTAGAAGCAATTATTCCACTCATTCCATGTCTACAAAAGGAATTTTTGTGGTGGGCACAAGCAAGCCAGCTAAACAAAGGCATGTCTTTCAACAAACCTCAAGCAAGCTAAACTATTACAACAGACACCTCAGATCATGGATGGGGGGGCGCACATGGAAGGCAGATGCATTCAAGGGCAATGGGCTTCCCGGGAATTGCATCTGCACATCAGTCAAAAAGAGATGTTGGCAGTGATTCATGCAATCGAGGCCTTCGGAAAATTTCTTCAGCAAGGTCATCTGCTAATAAAGACAGACAACACCACTGTTATGTGGTACATAAACAAACAGGGAGACACCCATTCTTACCCCTTCTGCAGACTAACAATCACTCTTTGGGAAAAGTGCCTGAAACTGAACATACAGTTGCAATCCCAGTTTATTCCAGGCAAGGACAATGTTCTGGCGGACAGTCTAAGCAGAAACATTATGGACCCGCACAAATGGATGTTGCATCCAGACATTTTTTCACAAATAACTCATACATGGGGAAGGCCGGAGATAGATCTCTTTGCCTCACACCTCAATCATCATCTGAAGAAGTTCTGCTCAAGGACACACCATCCTCAAGCCTGGAGAATGGATGCTCTCTCCTTCAGCTGGAATTCTCTAACAATCTATGCATTCCCACCTCTACCATTAACGACCAAGGTGTTGCTGAAGATCAAAGCAGAACAACCGAAAGGCATTTTGATAGCTCCAGACTGGCCAAGACAGCACTGGTATCCATTACTAAGGAGCATAACTCGTACCAAGCCGTGGCCCCTGCCTCAATGGCCTCTGCTTATAACTCAGCACGATTACAGGACTGTTCATCCCAACCTGCAAACATTGCAACTGACAGCTTGGAGGGTTCCATGACTTCTCCCCATATCTCTCTCTCCAAAAAAGTTCAAGAGATCTTACTAGAAGCACGCAGGCCTTCCACCAGAAAAATTTATTCAGCCAAATGGAAGAGATTCAACATCTGGAATGCCAACAAGGGTCAGGATGCATCAGTAATGAGCATCCCACAGATACCAGAATACTTGGCAGAGATGCTTCACAATGGCCTTTCATATTCTTCCATAAAAATACACGCTTCAGCAATTTCAGCAAAATACAACTGTGATCCACCTGTGTTTTCACATCCTTTGCTAAGACAGCTTCTAAGAGGGATAAAGAATATCAAACCTCCAAGAAAACCACCAGTGCCTGCATGGGACCTCAACTTCGTCTTGGAAAAATTAACTCTTCCTCCTTTTGAGCCAGCAGCATCTTCAGAATTGCAATTTCTCTCCTGGAAAACAGTTTTCCTGTTGGCAATTACTTCAGCAAGAAGAGTCTCGGAGATACAGGCCCTCATGGCAGTACCTCCATTTCTCATTTTCCATCAGGACAGAGTCTCTTTAAGAATCAATCCTTCATTCATGCCAAAAGTGATATCCAGGGTTTCTCTAAATCAAGCAATTCACCTGCCTACTTTCTTTCCCAATCCTCAAAATAAAGGAGAAAAGCTTCTGCACACTTTGGACATACACAGACAATTGTGCTACTACTTGGACAGAACAAAGGCCAACAGAAAGTCTGACCAACTATTTGTAGCTTACGCTGCTGGAGTACAAGGAAAGGCAATTTCCAAACAAACAATTTCAAAATGGATTGGAAACTGCATCAGATTCTGCTACTCTTTCCATGGAAAAGGTGTACCAGCCAATATCAGGCCACACTCCACCAGAGCTACGGCCACGTCCACAGCCTTTCTAAGAGGGGTGGCTACAAAGGACATTCTAGAAGCTGCTACATGGAGCTTCGTGCATACATTTTCCAAACATTACAACCTGTCTTTATAGTCCAGATCCCGAGCAGGCTTTGCTTCTGCAGTCCTGCAGGGCATTTTAGCTACACCATCCTTATCTTAGATCCTACCACCCCCAGCTTGGCTATGGTATTCAACCCATATGTCAGGACTGCAGTTGCATTCTTGAAGGACATAGTACAGTTTTGTACCTACCATAAATGTAGATGTCCGATAGATATGCAACTGCAGTCAGGTTTTCCCTCCCTCCTACCCCTCTGTAATCCTCTTTTTTGGGTCCACTCCCCCTTTTTCAAATTAACTGGGGATATCTGTTATGGTGTATCTGTTTATTACTGTTGTGCATGTCTGGAATTTTTCTCCATTCTCTAAATTTAGCCTTCCTTGGAGGGCACCTGGCATCTGGGGCAAGAAACATTGGAGAAGATGGCGTCGGCTGATGCTTTTATACCCCAGCCGCCCTGACGTCGGGGAAGAGGCGACATCAGCCGACGCCGGACCCAGACTTTGGAATCCGGCCGACCGAAGGGCTGCCTGAGGCAGGACAACCCATATGTCAGGACTGCAGTTGCATATCTATCGGACATCTACATTTATGGTAGGTACAAAACTGTACTTTATGAGTACTTAGTCACTATACAAGAAGTCCTGATTTCACTTTGCCTGGTAGAATAGCAGTGCTGGTAAATTCTGGTCCACAACTTGTATTGTCTTACCCACATAAAATGCCTCATAAGTGAGGCATTTCACTAGAAAACCCACTCCCTGTGTAGCACAATCACACTTGACGTTAATGGCAGTAAATCTATTATATCATTGTATGCTAATATTGGGGCCTACCCAGATGTATCTGCACTGTTTATATTTGCCACTTTCCTGCATAACAGGGTTGTAATATTAACAGGATTTTCCAGAATTTGTTTCACATTTCTTCCCTTTTTAGTGACAAACATAGGTCTCTCTCTCTGGTTTTCAAAATGTTAGTTCCCCAAAAACATAATCAGTTCTTATCCATTACCTTCTTACAGCTAAACTGTTAGTGGAGAGTCTCAAGATTATTACATCTTCCATTATAATTTGCTTTGCCTCCAGTATTACTGTATGGTGATCTTTCTTACTAAAGACTTACATAAAATTGGTGGAAAATCATTGGATTTTCTTCCCAGCGTCTGTACACTCCAGTCTTGCAACAGACTCTCCAGTTAATTGCTTTCTAGAAAGAAATGCTGCTAATTTGTGTAATTCAGCCAAAAATACATCATTGTCTGATCACATGGAAGAGCCTGATCATCTACCCATTTGCAATATGTTGTTTCATCTTTTTAATTTCTCCAAGTCTTTTGGGTTTCTAATACCGTGACGGGAATGGACCACATTCCTAAATCAAAGTATGATTGAAGTTCATGAAATTAGTATTGTGTCAGTCTTTGATGCATATGTTGTTTCATCTTTTTAATTTCTTTGCAGCACCCAGAATGTGCCCAGTAATGACTCCTCCTGCAGTTTATATGGAGTTACATGTATCAAGAACATATATGTGCGATATTAAAAAAAAAAAAAAAAAAATTTACAAAGACCTGTTGTTGCTACTACTGTTGGGACTGTGTGGGTATCCTTCTAACACATTTCCCTCATTTCTGCTTGCAAATCCTGGTATTTTAAGACTTTGTGTTTCTTTGTAAATAAGACACTGTAGTCACTAGGTGTAGCTATTTCAGTGATCAACGCTACTTTTGCCATTTCATGGATTACTATATTTTGTTTTCTCGCATCTGTTTTTTGAACTGTTGGTAGTGGGTGATATCATGTGATATTAACTTAATTTTCTGTAATGCTGTGTGGCTCATGTTTTCAGTGTTTTTCAGCTACTTCAGTATTATAATGCCTGCACAATCCCTGATGTAACAGTCTTGCCGCTTTATAATGCCTTCCAGTACACAGTCCTCCTGCCATTAGTATATCACAACCAGCAACAAGATGTGCAACTGTTTCCAATTCTGTTAAACAAAACCTACATTTGTTTGTTTCTCCCACATATTCAATGGACTTTGTAAACCAACGTGTATGTTCATAGGTAGGTACTAGGCTTTCAGCCCTAGGGCCTATACAAGCCTGGCCATAACAATTCCCTGGCTATCACTTCCCTGGTCCCCTGTCTAACAGGCCAATTGGAGTGATCCCTGGGGTGAATTTCCTATCTCCCAGCCAATCATCAACGTTCTTTTTGAAGAGGGCCAAAGAGGCGCTCAGCTTGACATGCGTGGGCAGTCTATTCCAGAGTATGGGGAGTCTCTGGGTCAGCAACCTATCCCTCTAGCATGTTTTGTTCATTGTGATGACCAGGTTTAGATCCCTGGAGCGTGTGGCTCTAAGGGATTGATATTTCTTTAAGTGTAGCATGTCCTACAGCTCTGGGTTTGACATGGCCTTGTATTTTTAGCAGAGATGGCCTCTGAGCAGGCAATATGCGACAGAGTATAGCTGGAGTTTTTTTTAGATGCTCAGCATAGGACATCGGCTTTAGGCTTGTGATTCCTTTAGTGAGGTATTTCTGTGGCCTTTCCAGTTGTTGCAGATGTCTTGTGAGGTACATACCAAATGGGGTGTTGTACTCTATAATGGGTCTAATGAGGGATGGGTACAGGGGGACAATGACCTCCTTTTTTCTGGATGAAAAGCCCTTAATGATGAGGTATGCCACATAGAAGGATTTCCTGACTTTTGTGGCGATGTGGTTATCGAAGGTGAGACCACTGTCCACTTGTGTCTCTAAGTCCCTTATCACACTTTCGGTGTTTAGTGTACTGCCACTTATGTGGTAATTCATGGGTACATGTTTTTTCCCAAAGGGGATAACTATACATTTCTTGGCATTGAGCTTGAGCCCATGGCTCTGGCACCAAGCATCTGTTTCTGTAAGGCCCTTTTGTAGAATATCCACATCATTTGGGGATTCAGTAATGGCTCCCAGTTTGCAGTCATCTGCAAACTTTGTTAGCCAGAGTCCCTTAGTGCTGGTCTGTACTTCAGAGAAGTAGATGCCAAACAAGAGCAGTCCCAGGACTGAATCCTGAAGTACTCCACTTGTCTGGAGCTGGATATTTAGTTGGCTACTTTTACAGTGTGGGTTCTGTCAGTAAGCCAGTTGGCAACCCATCGAGTGACTTAGGGATTAATGCCCAGCTTAGTAAGTTTACCTATGATTCCAGAGTGGGGAATGGTGTCAAAGGCCTTGGCAAGGTCCATATAAACAACACACCTAATACACATGTAATAGGTGACTCTATTGTCAGACACACTGATGTCCCACTCACCAGGCTGAACAAGGAGAAGGTCACTGTAAGCTGCCTGTCGGGTGCCAGGATCCGCCACATAACACAAGCACTCAGGTCACTCCAAAGCAAGTACAAATATGACTCCATCATTGACCATGCTGGTGTGAATGACCTGAGATGTACCTCCCTGGACTATATGAAAAAAGACGTAGAGGAGCTCTTTGATCATGTAGCCCAGGCCGGTATGACCCTGACCTTGAGTAGCATCTTACCCTCACCAAGAATGATGCCACAGTATAAAGACAAAATGATCAATTTTAACAATTGGCTAAAGTATTGGTGTCATTCAAAGGCGATCCAGTGTCTGTCAGCCTGAGATGGCATGCTCGACAAGCCACGTTGCTTCGTTAGGGATGGCTTGCACCTGTCACCCCTGGGTTTTCGAATACTGGCAAAGGCTCTTGCCTCCCCCATAGTGTCTTTTTTAGGCAAGGCTCAAAAGACAAACCCACCTCCATAGACAACACAAAGAAAAAAAAACTAAGGGTAATGCTGCTCAACGCCAGAAGTCTAAACCTCAAGATGCACGCACTCGAGACTCTCCTCAGTATGGAGAATATCGATATCTGTGCAGTAACACAAACCTGGTTCAAGGCTCTTGAGAGCACCCCAGCACTAACAGGTTATACTTCATACCATGCGTTCCGGTCTCAAAACTCGGACCGGACCACAAAAGGAGGGGGAGTATCCATATTCATCAAAGATACCCACACCTTCAGGTTAGTGGCACTGCACGAAGCATCAGAGACCATCCATGTGCAACTAACAGTGGGCAAAACTGCCTTTCAGTTTGTAGCCTGCTACAGACCACCCTCCCAAACACAGGAACCTCACTCAGCTTTCCTGAGAACACTGGAGAATTTGAAGGTCTCTCCAAACACCATTATATTGGGTGACTTCAACTACCCAAACATTGATTGGGAAAACTACTCAAGCCCAAACACACTTGCCCAATGGTTCCTAGAATTTATAAACTCAAATGCTATGGAACAACTGGTCACCACTCCCCCCTTCCCCCCCAAAAGAGCAAATGTCTATCCCAACAGAGTGTAGCCTTCCTGAGATCACAGATGCACATGTGAGAACTGCCCTCTCCAAAGCAAAAAACACAGCATCAATGGGACCAGACGGTGTCCCGGGCTGCATCTTACACGAGGTCCAAGAAGAACTAAACCCTCATATAAAATCACTGTTCAATCTCAGCCTTACTACAGGATATTTACCCAAGGAATGGCGTACAGCAACAGTGGTCCCACTCCACAAAGGTGGTGCCACAACAAATCCCGGAAACTATCACCCTATAAGCCTGACTAGCCTGATCTGCAAAGCTACAGTAAACTAACCTTAATAGGGCTACCTTCTGTGACCTACTATACAGAGGCACAGTCAACTAATCTAAAAGGGTGGAAAAAGCCAAACACACTCTGGCTAGGCTTATAAATGCCCTAGGGCAGATAGCCTAGTATCAGCCTATGAACCTATATAGGCTGTGTGGACCGCCTTGCCCTCATTCACGGCTCTGGATACTGATTCGAAGAAGTCAATCAGGTTGAGGAGACAAGATCAGCCCTTTACAAAACCAAACTGGGTGGGGTCCAGTGTTTGAAGGTTGCCAATGTCTTTGTTTATAAGTTCCATGATAATGCGTTCCATGGCTTTGCAGATCATGCTCGTCAGACTGATGGGACAATAGTTCCCGGGATCCAAGATGGATCCCCCGTTGTGGAGTGGGACAACTGTAGCTGTGCAATACTCATTGGGCACGAAGCCTGAGGTGAGGCGCCAGTTTATTTTGTAGTTCATGTAGTACACAGCCAGGGATGTCGTCTGGTCCCATGGATGCTGTATTCTTAGCTTTGGAGAGTGTGTTTTTTTACTTGTGTGGCTGTGATTACTGTAATTTGGCAGTCTTTTGGTATTGAGCTGGGCCCTTTAGGGGTGAGAGGGGGTGAAGTTGGCACTGAATCGATCTACCAGGATATTGGCAATATCCTTGGGATCAGTATATTTAATGCCATTCTGTTGTAGCTCAGAACAGAGCTGAGCATTGCCATTTAGATTCTTGACATAACTGTAGAATGTAACTATCCAAAGTGCAAGTAGCATCAAAGGAACCACCAAGGCAGCACGTTATATAATAATACTTATGAATAAATAGAAATAACGTCTTTTAAACTATAAAATCAAAGGCGACTGGTAAACGATCAACCATTTATTAAAAAACAGTAAGCGCTTTCACCTCTAGGGCTTCTTCAGACTTACAACAATAATTACTGAACCATTTAAATAACCAAAGCTAATTTAAAATTAATGACATCACTTCCTCTAATTTAAAGTATACAATTCAATATGATGCAAGGTCATGAATTATTCATTTCGAAACACTTAAAAACTCCATAACAACTTTTCCTTATGATCAAGACCTACAATCAAATGTAATATAAAATATTATACAATTCCTTCCCTAAAACGTGCACGCTGATTGGCCAGCCCAACCAGCGTGCCCGTTGTAAATCCCTCAATATACTAACGGAAAAAGGTCCGGTCGCCCGGACTTTTTCCGTTAGTATAAAACACTGTCTCGCTATGTTAAAAGAGTTTAACATAGCAACACAGGTTTAAAAAAAGCAACGGAGATCTCCGTTGTTTTTTTAAAGCTGTCTCGCTATGTTAAACTCCTTTAACATAGCGACACAGTGTGTAAAAAGCAACGGAGATCTTGCGATCTCCGTTGCTTTTTTTTTTAAAGCTGTCTTGCTATATTAAATGGGTTTAACATAGCAAGACAGCTTTAAAATAAGCAACGGAGATATCCGTTGCTTATTTTAAAGCTGTCTCGCTATGTTAAACCCATTTAACATAGCGAGATAGTTTTTTAAAAAAAAAGCAACGGCGATCGCAAGATCTCCATTGCTTTTTACTGTTTCGCTATGTTAAATGGGTTTAACATAGCGAGACAGCTTTACAATAAGCAACAGAGATCTCCGTTGCTTATTTTAAAGCTGTCTCGCTATGTTAAACCCATTTAACATAGCGAAACAGTAAAAAAAAGCAACGGAGATCTTGCGTTCTTCGTTGCTTTTGCCCACAGCTGTGATGTACTGAGTAGGCATGCACAGTACATCAGAACTGCCGCAGAATACCAGACAGCTGCGGAAGGGCAGTAAAGAGGCAATGTTAAGTTGTCTATCTCGCCTTCATTCTTGCTGGATGGGTTCGGAGCCGACCTCGGCTCCGACTCGGCCACTCTAAAGCTCGAGAGTTGGTTCCACCGGCTCGAGGCTCCCCTTATATCCCACAATGCTAGGCGAGAGTTACCTCAGATCTCGTTTGCCGCTACAGCTTCGAGGTTGGTTGTTCTACCGGTTCCTGGTGAGTTTAAGCTTTTTCTATTAAAAGTTACTCTTTTTACCCCTTTTTTAGTTTAATTATTCTCAAATTAGTGTAGTTCATTGAACTTTATCCCCGACCTAATTTTTTCCTGCTTTTGTTTAAAAGAACTTTTAGTTCTTCCCTTGGGCCTTAGGCCTTCCCTTCCCTAGGGAGTGTTTGTGTAGTTTAACTACTGTTTATTGTACTTTATTTTTAGTATTTTTACTAAAGTTGTTATTCTGACAGGGTATAACTGGTGTGTTTGAGTGTGTGTTTGTGTTCACCAGTTAGGCTATGTCAAAAGAAGCAAAGGTCTTCGATTCAAGAAGTGTGATGCGTGCTGTCAGAAAATGTCTCTGACAGACGCTCACACTTCTTGTGTCTATTGTCTGGGGCCTTTGCACCTGCAGGACTCCTGTGCTGTTTGCCATGGCTTCAGCCCCAGGGTCCTGCAGGAAAAAAAAAACAAGCTTATTCTGAGAGGCTTGTTGAAGCCTGAGGATTCCCTGTCTGTCTCAACAGGGAAGCCCTCCAAGGCATCGAGGTCTTCGGCTCCGGCTTCTGAGCCGAGACCTCAGGTTGTTCAACCTTTGCCTTTATCGGCTCCGGCTGGAGCCGATAAGACTCAGTCCACAGTTTCTGTGGCTTCCTCGGCTCCGGCCGGAGCCGAGGTTATCGAGGTACCCGTGTCGGCTCCGACAAGATCTTCGGAGCCGACAACCAGAAAGAGGTCTAGGTCACCTTCTCTTGGCTCCGTTCATTCGGCTCCAGGATCTCCCCTGCTGTCTGAACGGAGCCAAAGGTCTCATTCCTCTAGGTCATCGAGGTTGTCCGATCATGACCTTCAGAGGGTGGTGAGTCGACTACTCAAGTCTGAGGCACTAGCCCAGATGCTTCAGAGCCCGACTCATCAGTCGGTGCCTGCCCCGGTCCATCAACTCTTTCCTCCTTCGACTCTCTTGAGTTCGGAGCCGGGTCGTGTCGGAACCGAGACTGTGGTCACCTCGGAGCCGAGACAATTGTCTTCGGCTCCGTCGGCTCCGTTTTCTTCCATGGAGGAATCTCGGCGCCGGACTTCCCTCGTCAGCTCCGAGGGGGTGAGTGGCATCGGACCCTTGCCCGACCCCCCTCTCCCTCTCGGTGCTTCGGCGCTGGTGAGTTCGGCTCCGACATCGGCCTCGGAGCCATCACTGTCGGTGCCGAGGGGGGTCCTTAGCTCCTCGGAGCGGGGACCTCTGGCTCTGCCTGACAGGGGTGCTTTCGAGGTCATGCGGAGTGTGTTAGAGCCTGGCTCTACTCCACAGTCGGCTCCGTCAGCCCCTCCCTCTATGCTGCCTCAGGGTAAATCGACTCACTCCCTCATCCCGGACCGCAGAGAGCCAACTCCTCAGGAGCTCCCTTTGGGAATTTCATCCTCTTCCGAGGCGCCTCCTGATTTGGCAGAAGAGCCCCCTCGGAAGAGGAAGTGCAAGAGCAAGCACATTGACTCACCTGAGTCTATCACGCCGGACACAGATCTGGATGACACTGAGGGTTCCCCCCGTTCCCCTTCTGAAGATGTCTCATTTGCTGACGTCCTGAAGATCCTTAAACAGAGGGAAATTGGCCAGCCCTCAACCCTTCAGAGGACGAATCTGTGTATCTTGAGGCGTTTGGCTCTCGTCCTTCCACCTCCTGGGTGTCCCCTTCGACCCCCTCATGCAGGTGGTTGCTAAAAGGCATGGACGGCTCCTGATTCAGTGGACCCCACTCCCAGGAGACCCTCCAAATTCATCACAGCTCCATCAGACAAGGAATTTTTATCAAAAGGAGTCTCTGTGGATGCTATGGTGGTAGCTGCCGCCACAAAGAAGGAACTGGCTGATCCTTCAGTGCCTGTCCATCCACCTAACAAGGAATCTAGGTCCATGGATAGGTACGGAAGCGGATGTTCTCCTCAGCGACATTTACTATGCGTCGCTGAATTACCTGTGCCATTTCACTGCCTTCAAAGGGACTTGATCAAAGAAGCGAGTGAAATGCTGAAGGACCCTACAGCCGCGGGTTTCAAGAGAAATGAACACGCAGCTGGCTATCCTTAATTCTATTTCCAACTCCTCCATGCGCTCCTCTCTTATGCGGCCGATGGAGCGAGCAGAGCCGCAGGAACAGGGTAGCCTTACGTAGGCACGCCTGGATGCGGCTATGCAATTTTGGAACCTTTCAAGACGTCTTTCACGAACTCCCTTTGATGGATCATCTCCTTATGGTCGACAAGTGAAACAAACCCTGACTAGGTGCGAGACTGATGGCAAGACCCTTTCTGCCGCCGGAGTCCATTTTTCTACTCCTTCTAGGCCTTACCCCAAAGGCCAGAAGGGGAAAGATGTGGTTCCGTAAACAATCCCAAGGGACTTCGCCTGACGGACAGAGTCGGTTCCCCGCCAGAGGCAGAGGGGGGAACAACAATGGTAGACGTCGCCCTAGAGGCAGAGGGGGTCCGCAGAACCAGGGCAATCGAGAAACGTCCTCCGATAAGCCCTTTCAGCATCCCTGAGGTGTTGCCCGACTGCCCATCTTCGGAGGCAGTCGGGGGAAGATTGTCACTGTACCCAGAAGCCTGGCTATCCTTGACACAAGACAAATGGGTACAGTCCATCATTCCGAAGGTTATTCTATTCCCTTTCTTCGTTTTCCAAATCAGTCAAAAAAATCCCTTCCAGATGTCCCACCCGCTCAAAGGGATATAGCAGCTTTGGAAATTTCAAAACTGCTTGCAAAAAGAGCTATTCAGCCAGTGCCAGCAGACCAACTAGGATCCGGAATCTACTCAAGGTTCTTTTAGTTCCAAAGAAAACAGGGGACTGGAGACCAATTTTGGATCTCAGTATCTTGAACAGATCGGTCAAGAAAACAAGATTTCGGATGGTCACGCTGCAATCCATTCTTCCCCTATTGGGAAAAGGAAACTGGATGTGCTCTATAGACCTTCAGGACGCGTACTATCACATAAAAATGAACAGACGCTCCAGAAGATTCCTCCGCTTCAGGCTGGGAACCAGTCATTTTCAATTCAGGGCCCTGCCCTTTGGTCTCACCACTGCCCCGGTGTTTACCAAATGCATGGCAGTGGTAGCTTCTCACCTGAGACGACAAGGATTCCAGGTGTTTCCATATTTGGACGACTGGCTCCTCACAGCTCCCACCAAGCATCTCCTTCTGATGGCCAGAGATTACACTTTTCGCGTCTGTCAAAAACTGGGTATCTCAATAAATTGCGAAAAGTCTGTTTTGTCGCCTTGTCGCACTATTACCTACATAGGCTAAATTTAGATACTGTAAACATGTCTGCAACACTAACGAACCAAAGGATATCAGACATTCAAAATTGGTATCACTACTTCTCAACAACAACAGAGCCAAAGCCAGGTTAGTTCTAAAGGTGTTGGGAATCATGGCAGCGCCATACCCTCCTTCCATTGGCCAGATACCACATGCGGATCCTTCAGTGGATGCTCTTTTCTCAATGGTCATACCAGGAACTTCCAATGTCTCACACCATTATGATCACGCAAGCGTGCAAAAGCATCTCATGTGGTGGATGTCTTCCCCCCAGCTCCTGATGGGGAGACCATTTGTTCCACCTCCTCCGGTTGCTACTCTGGCAACGGATGCCTCCCTGTTCGGGTGGGGGGGCATTATCAGGGCAGGACAGTCCAGGGCACATGGCAACCAAACGAATGCCACTTGCACATAAATGTTCTGGAGATGAGAGCAGTGCTTTTAGCGTTGCAAGCCCTTCAACACTCTCTTCCCTTGGGAACGATTGCAATCCAGACAGACAATATGTCTGTAGTGTGGTACATCAACAAACAAGGCGGAACCAGATCATACCCCCTGTGTCGAGAAGCACTCAGACTGTGGCAATGGGCGATTTCTTCTCAGCGTTTTCTGATAGCAATGCACATCCCCGGGAAGTCCAATCACATTGCGGACAAGTTGAGCAGAGCTATTGTCATGCCTCACGAGTGGTCTCTGAAAGACTCTGTAGTGAGAGAGATTTTTCTCAAGTGGGGTCAGCCTTGCTGCGATCTTTCTGCTACTCCCCAAAACAGCAGGTGCAGAGAATACTTCGCTCTATTCCGTTTACCAGGCCAACCCAGCAGGGACGCTAGTCCAAGTTTGGCCCCGGGGACTTCTGTATGCATTTCCTCCTTTCCCACTGATCTCTCAAGTAATACAGAAAGCTATCGCTCAGAAGGCCTCATTGATCCTCATTGCTCCTTACTGGCCTCGACAAGTGTGGTTCCCCTTTCTGCATCGATTTCTTTTGGTGCGACCGTGGAATCTGGACCTAGTTCCAGATCTTTTGATCCATCAGTCGGGTCAGTTTCATCGCCCTCCCTCTCTGAACCTCACTGCTTGGTTCCTCCACTTCCAACCGTAGCCAGGCTTCCTCAATTATCTCACTCTGTTAGAGATATTTTGATAGCTTCCCATAAATCTTCCACACGAAAGATTTATTTGAGTAAGTGGAAACGCTTTTCATATTGGGCACAAGGAAAGGACATAGATCCTTTCACCGCTTCCATCCAACTAGTCCTTGATTTTCTTGCTGAACTCTTCCATGCAGGTTCATCTCCATCTACTCTTAAGGTTCAATTGGCAGCTATTTCTAATTTCCATGTGGGTATTTCTGAATCCGCCCTAATGTCCCACAAACTCTGCAAAGCCTTTTTGAAAGGAGTTTTTCTTCTCAGACCTCCTGTAAGAAATCCTCCTTCTCCTTGGGACCTAAATTTAGTTCTTGCTTCTTTGATTCTTTCCCCTTCGAACCTGCAGCTTCATGTTCCTTAAAGTTATTATCATGGAAAACTCTCTTTCTGGTGGCTATCACATCAGCTAGAAGAATTTCAGAACTTCAAGCACTCAGTTGTCGTTCTCCTTACCTTGTGTTCCATAAGGACAGAGTTTCCTTACGAACTAACCCGTCCTTTTGCCTAAGGTGGTTTCAACATCAAATCTAAACCAATGCATTGACCTCCCTGTCTTTTTCCCGAGTATTCAAATAGGTCTGAACAAAAATTACACTGTCTGGATGTTCATCGTCAATTAAGGTACTACTTGGACAGGACTAAACAATTCAGAAAATCTGATCAGCTGTTTGTCTCCTATCGGAAAGCAGAAAGGGACTTCCAGTTTCAAAGGTATCTTTATCCAGATGGCTAACATCTCTGATTACCCTTGTTTATGAGATTAGACACCAAAACTGCCTAATAAGCCTAAAGCCCATTCCACCAGAGCTTTGGCTACTTCTCTAGCCTTCCAAGACAGACTGCCTATTGACACCATTTGTGCAGCGGCTACTTGGGCTACTCCTCACACTTTTATTTCCCATTATAAGTTGGATTTAGCTTCTAGGCATAGAGCTAATTTTGGTTCCACTGTTCTCAGGAGTCTGTTCCGTTAGGCCACCCGGGACAAGGTGCTAGGACGCTGTCCCATCCAGCAAGAATGAAGGCGAGATAGACAACTTAACATATAGAAGTTATGTTCTTACCATAACGCTCCATGTTAGTTGTCTTCTTCTCGCCTTCTTCTTGGCCCCACCCTCCTTCCCCTGGCCTGGACAGACCTAGAGGAGTTGTGATCGTGACCTCTCTTTCTACCACCTCTTTCTTAGCTATATGCTATTAGGCATATTTCTTGTTTCAGGATGTAGGTCACCCTTCTTCTTCCTGTTGTTAGAGGTGGATTCTGTTTTTTACAGTTATACTGTTTCTGTTATAAGCTGGGGTTAGCTTACAAACGAGATCTGAGGTAACTCTCGCCTAGCATTGTGGGATATAAGGGGAGCCTCGAGCCGGTGGAACCAACTCTCGAGCTTTAGAGTGGCCGAGTCGGAGCCGAGGTCGGCTCCGAACCCATCCAGCAAGAAGAAGGCGAGAAGAAGACAACTAACATAGAACGTTATGGTAAGAACATAACTTCTATTTATACAATGCCATTATTTAAGAAAAGTAATTATTTCTTTTCTTAAATAATGTCATTGTATAATAGCAATAACCCACTTCTGGGTGTGGGTAATGCTGGATTTACCCACGGTTGGCTTTGTTTGGTCCCTCAGGCTTCGCCCTCGGGACCAAACCACTCCAACCGTGGGTAAATCCAGCATTACCCACACCCAGGCTTGGGTTATTGCTATAATATAAAATCATGAATTATTCATATTCAAACTTTTTAAAAAACATTTTAAATGATAATTGAATCATATTCAGACTCTGGACTCTAATTAGTACTGGACTAATATACTACTAAAAACATATTAAATACTTTATAATATAAATATATAACACATATAAATGCAAATATATAAAAAATATACATGAATATGTTCATGCTTAATTTAAATAATCCTACAAAATCTCACTAAAAATACAAAAATTTTTTGCAGATATAAATGTTAAACAAACAACTATACACTATTTAAACATTGAATACCTAACTATTGAATTAATTCTATAACACCCAGACCACTGGCATCATTCATTTGTGTGTATAAGAATCTTCAGCTTCCTATTACTCAAAATAGGCTTCAATGGAACTTTGTCATTAATGCCAGGTGTTTTATCGGCTCTGAATTTGATAATCCATTTAATTTCATAACATTCTGTATAATTACTGATATTACCTCCTCTGGTGTTGGGAAATATAACTTGCAACACCGAGAATTTAAATAGATGTGTAGTATCTGTTTGTATCACGTCTAGATAACGCATTACTATTATTTCCTATTGTGATATTATAGTAGTGTTCCCGAATCCTTTCCTTTAATTTCCTATTCGTCTTTCCTATATAGAAAGCACTACAGTGTACACATCTAGCTAAATATATCACGTTGCATGTCTGACAATTCGCTATAGCTGTAAGAGAATAAGCGATACTTGTTGCTGGATGTATGAACTTATCAATATTATCTATGTGAACACATTGATTACACCTCATACAAGGTTTGGTTCTCAACTGTTGATGTTCACCATCAGAGCTAGGTAGCATTTTAGGATAACAAAGTATCTGTTTAACAGCAGCTTAACCTTGAATTAAGTATGAATTACATGAAACTGCTTAATGATTTCTTTCAACCGGAAGAGGACAATTTGTTTAAAATTGTAACTGAGCAGCACAGAGAGATTGTAACTAAGTTTCCAGGGCCCTATGTAGAACAGAGCTTGGAACGGGTACTGGACAATGTACAAATCTATGAAAAACGATTGTTGGAACAGAAGAAAAATAAAATTTCGAGGGACACTAAAGATTTCTTGGCAGGACATGTGTTCACTTGGCCGAGAACTACTGCCAATAGCTTGACTTTGAATTAAAATTTTAATAATCATGTCAAAAGGACAATGCCTTCAGTTTCAAAAGAATTGAATAATGTTTCTATTGAGACTGTTACAAGATATACATTGAATACAGAAACTGAACATATTAATGTTAACAGGGCACAGAATGGTCAGAAGGATGCTAGTAGTCGATCAGTAATTGGTTTTGTGATCATACACAATAGTGAGCAGGATGATAGTAGATCAGTGTTAAATGTACAGTCTAATGAAATTAGTAACGATGTAAATAATAAATCATCAGTTGCTGATCCAGTAGTTAGACCCAAAGAGCGTTTTACACGCGGTACTAATGCTCATTTAAGCAATGAAACTATCCCTTTCCCCATAGAAACGCCTCATTCAGGCAAACGACCAAGGTCTTACAGTCAAGGCAGGCAGAAAAGGAAAGGCTCTGGGGGGGGAACATACAGGTCCCACACTGAAGTGCATGTGGGAGAAAACAGAGACTCATTAGTGTATAAATTGTCGAAGAGAGTTTTAACACAACATGAAACTCAAGTTTTAGAGAAAGGTTTATCATTTATACCTTCTAGTATGAGTGAAATTTCAGAAACAATTATAGATACCAAGTTATTTACTCGGAATGTTCAGTTAAAAGTAAATTTTAGAGAAGCTATTGAGCAAAATGCTCAACGAATGCCTTTCAAAAAACCCAGTACGTATGTTACGTTTTTAAACCCTTATCTGGACATATTTAATAAACTAGTAGAAGAAGATTTACATAAGATGTATAATTCAGGAATCAACGTTAAGGAACATAAGAAAAGGAATTTGAACTATAAACAAAGAATGGCTTTAGAGAGTTTAAGTAAAGATAAATCTATAATTATAAGACCTGCGGACAAAGGAGGCCCATTGGTAGTTTTAGACATGAATAATTATAAGGAGAGTATGTATGGTTTACTTAGAGATAGGAATTACTATACTATTATAGACAACAAAGTAGTAGAAATGAAAGTCACAAAAGTTTTTGAAATGCTAGATGATGCATTGATGAGTAGTTATATTAGTCTTGATTTGTTCAATTTTTTGAAGGTGAAGAATCCCTTGATTCCTATAATTAATGGGCTACCTAAAATTCATAAAAATTTAGAACTGCCCCCAATGAGACCCATTGTTTCAGGCAGGAATTGGGTGACTGAACCTTTATCAATATATATTGAATATTTTCTGAGACCTATTGTTGATGGCAGGAAACAGATTTTGAAAGATAGTAAGCAATTTTTAAAGGAATTTTATGATTATTTGAAAAAGATCTCACAAGACTCTCATTTTTATTTGGTTACTATGGATGTAGTCAGTTTATTTACAGTTATACCTAACAGTATTGGTGTTATTAATGTTCAAAACTATTTAGCTACTCATTCTGAAATGGACTCAACACAAATAGATCTATTATGTTTATTCTTAGAAACAGTATTGGAGAATAATGTGTTTATGTTCCAGGATACTATTTACTTGCAAGGTGACGGTGTAGCCATGGGCACACCATGTGCCAATAGTTACGCCAATATTGTTATGGCCTCCGGGGAGGAGAAAGAGTTATTTAAAGTTAATAGCTTTAAGAGTTCAGTAGGCTTTTATCGTAGATTTGTCGATGATTTGTTTTTTGTTTGGAACAAGGATGAGGACTCATTAATTAAGTTTTATGAAGAAATTAATACTCTATCAAGCTTTTTAAAATTCACCATGAATTATTCTTCAAATGATATTTCCTTTTTGGATGTGAACATTGAAAGATTTTATAATGGACTAGTCAATACTGGGATACATAGGAAAGCTTGTTTTAGGAACACCCTACTACATAGTTCAAGCATGCACCCCAGGCATGTGTTCAAAAGTGTGGCTAAGGGACAAGCTATTAGAGCCTTGAGGCTTAATCCTTTGGAAAAGGGATTTGAACATGAATTAGATGATCTGAAAGGTAGACTTTTATGTAGAAGTTATAACACCTATGAAGTCAATGAAGCTGTTTGTAGTACTAGGGCCTCTAGGAATACTACAGCACGTCCTTATTTTTCAGAACCTATATCTACTTGTATAACTAAACAGAGTGATAATTTGACATCAACCAGAATTTCAGTTCACTTCACTTCTGATATACAATCTATTATTGATATTTTTAAGAAACATTGGGGATTATTATTATTAGACAGTGATATTCGGAACATAGTAGGAGATTAACCTAAATTTATTTTTAAAAATAAAAGGAACCTTAAACAGATACTTTGTTATCCTAAAATGCTACCTAGCTCTGATGGTGAACATCAACAGTTGGGAACCAAACCTTGTATGAGGTGTAATCAATGTGTTCACATAGATAATATTGATAAGTTCATACATCCAGTAACAAGTATCGCTTATTCTCTTACAGCTATAGCGAATTGTCAGACATGCAACGTGATATATTTAGCTAGATGTGTACAATGTAGTGCTTTCTATATAGGAAAGACGAATAGGAAATTAAAGGAAAGGATTAGGGAACACTATTATAATATCACAATAGGAAATAATAGCAATGCGTTATCTAGACATGTGATGCAAACAGATACTGTACATCTATTTAAATTCTCGGTGTTGCAAGTTATATTTCCCAACACCAGAGGAGATAATATCAGTAATTATACAGAACGTTGTGAAATTAAATGGATTATCAAATTCAGAGCCGATAAAACACCTGGCATTAATGACAAAGTTCCATTGAAGCCTATTTTGAGTAATAGGAACCTGAAGATTCTCACACACACAAATGAATGATGCCAGTGGTCTGGGTGTTATAGAATTAATTTAATAGTTAGGTATTCAGTGTTTAAATAGTGTATAGTTGTTTATTTAACATTTATATCTGCAAAAAAATTTTGTATTTTTAGTGAGATTTTGTAGGATTATTTAAATTAAGCATGAACATATTAATGTATATTTTTTATATATTTGCATTTATATGTGTTATATATTTATATTATAAAGTATTTAATATGTTTTTTAGTAGTATATTAGTCCAGTACTAATTAGAGTCCATAGTCTGAATATGATTCAATTATCATTTAAAATGTTTTATAAAAAGTTTGAATATGAATAATTCATGATTTTATATTATTTTATATTACATTTGATTGTAGGTCTTGATCATAAGGAAAAGTTATGAAGTTTTTAAGTGTTCCGAAATGAATAATTCATGACCTTACATCATATTGAATTGTATAATTCCAAAGATAAAACTAAAGCATCTTCCCTTCCTAGTACACTTTCCACCCCTCACCATGGCCAAACTTCCCTCTTCCACAACCCTCCTCTCAAGTACCCTTCTACTCCTTTTTGCCTATTTTTTAACCAAGTATGAAAACCAAACTCTTATAGGTCTCTCCCATACTAAGCGCTCCACCAATTGCCATACTAATCATTCGGCCATAACTATCCCACCAATGCCTAACTCTTTTAAAACAAAATCCCCCAATTTAGCCCAACTCACCCTCCGTTACCCTAAAATTTCAAATAATAAAAATCACCTCAAATTACTATTCAAACTACAAAGACTACAAATTCACCTGAAAAATAGTATTACCATTTATGGCGATATCCACCCCAACCCAGGTCCCCCTAATGACCTAGACTCTAACCCCACGAAACTTGTTCGTAACTCTACTGACTCCCTTCTAGTATTACACCTGAACCTAAGAAGCATTAATAACAAGGTGCACAATCTGCACGCTATGTTAGCTACTCATTCCCCTGACATTATGTGTCTAACTGAAACATGGCTAAAACCTGCCACTAAGGACGAAGAGATTCTCCCTCCCGGGTATAATATCTTCAGGGCCGACCGTAAATAAACGGGTGGAGGTATAGCTGTTATGTTCAGGAATACACTGAATATTATTAAGAACCCAACACAACCTCCTATAATCTCTAACTTAGAACTTATTGCCCTCAAGCTATGCTTAAACACGCAAAAATGCATCAACCTCATAGTTATTTATATCCCACCAGGGAATAACATTGAAAATCTCGAGCTAATACTGTCCTGGCTAGCCACTAGTTACCCACAAGAAACCATAGTACTTGGGGATGTCAATATAGACTGGTCCTTATGTTCCTCCCATTCAACCCCACTACCTATTAACCTACATGGCTTTTCCCAAAATATAACATGTCCAACCAGACTGGGCAATACTCACCAAAAAGAAACCACCATCGATTGGATCCTTACCAATAAAGATTCAATTAACTATACCACCGGGACCCTTCCAAATGACCTCAGTGACCACCTAATTACCTATATTATTAAACATAAATGCCCAACTTTTAACCCCCCCCTCTATAGATTAATTAGAAACAAAAAGAACTTTGTCCCACAATTATTCCTTGCAGATCTAAAATCCTGCAACTGGTCCATTTTAAAATCTCTACCCCTAGAAGAGTGTGTTTCCCACTTCAATAATACATTCCTAAGCATACTAGAAACACATGCCCCGAATCGACGTATCAGATCCAAAATACGTATAGCACCTTGGTTAACTAGAGAAACCAAAAACAAAATGAGACTCAGAAATCAGGCCTGGGTCAAATGGAGAGCCACTAAAACCCCCCAAGATCGCATAATATTTCAACAGCTAAGAAACACTACCAAAGCAGCCACTACCCAGGACAAAAAACAATACTTCTGTCACCTCCAGAATAAACACCAGAACAATCCAAAGAAGTTCTGGGCAGGATTTAACAATCTCCTTCACCCAGGTAAAACTTCCACCCCAACCCCTGATAAGCAAATCGGGAAAGATGCAGAGGTAGTAGCCAACACCTTTAACTCCTTCTTCACCGCTACTATCCAATCCCTTGCTAGCCAACTAACCTCCACTGCCCCACCGTCCTCCAAATCTAATGAAGCTGCCCGCATCTCCTTTAACCTAAACCCAGTCTCTTCCTCCTACATTTGTTCCCTCTTAAAAAAACTGAAACCAACCATCTTGGCGGCTGATCACCTCCCAGCGGAATATTTACAAATAGCATCCGAAGTCATTGCCTACCCCATATCTATCTTGATCAACAGAACTATTACCGAAGCCACTATTCCCTCTTCTTGGAAGACTTCTTATATCATCCCTCTACATAAAGGAGGTACTTCCACTGAAATATCTAACTACAGACCAATAGCAATCCTGTCTCCAATAGCGAAAATTATGGAAAGATGTGTTCACAAACAACTCCTTCACTACTTAACCCTTAATCGACTCTATCTAACTCCCAACATGGTTTCCGCCCACCATAGTACTACTACTGCCCTCCTTTTCTTTAACGACACCATTAATAACAATCGTAACAACAAACTAATATCCTCCGCCTCTTTCTCGACCTATCGAAAGCGTTCGACATGGTCAATCACCAACTCCTGCTTAATACCCTCGAAAGTCTAGATCTGAGTACCCCTGCACTAAGCTGGTTTAAGGCACCTCACGGGTAGGCAACAAGCTGTCCTATGGCAAGACAAACTATCAGACCTGCTCCCAAATACCATCGGTGTTCCTCAGGGCTCTATTCTTGGTCCTCTTCTCTTTTCCATCTTCATAAACAACCTGCAATCAGTCATCCCTAAATCTACCTGCATACAATATGCTGATGACTCTACCCTGATCTGCTCCGCTGTCTCCCTATCAGAACTCCAAACTACTACTCAACTCTGTTTTACCTTAGTTGAGAAATGGTTCACTGACTTGAAACTCCTACTTAACCCAACTAAAACTAAATTACTCCTATTCTTCCCGAACGCCAATACACCCTTCCCAATGAACTCCCAAATACTAACAGTATTCCTTTTCAAATTAAATCCATCAATGGAACCATCATAGCCCCTGTTGCCAGTACCAAATTACTAGGTGTTACCATTGACTACAAGCTAAAATTTGACATCCACATTACCCAAACCATCAAAACTGTCAACAAAAAACTTGGATCCATGTACAGAATAAAAAACTTCTTAACCCCTTTGACCAAACTAACGATTGCCCGCACGCATCTCCTCTCCACCTTACTATATGCATCCCCAGTCTTTTCCTTCCTCAGTAAACGTGAACTTAACATGCTCTCTCTGGCTTATAACCATATTGCAAGGTTCATAACAGGTTCCCCATACCGCACCCACCACTGCCTTAACCTTAGGAAACTTGGTTGGTTGGAACTACCCAATCTTCTCAAACTTAATCAACTAACCGAAGCCTTTAAAATAATCCACTATCCCGACAGAACTCCCTCACTGTGTAGTATTTTGACCCCCTACTCCAACCTTAACTCTCTTAGATCTGCTAATACCGTCCTGATATTAACAACTAAATCTAAGAACTCAGGCGGCGATGCCCTGTATGCCAACTCCATTGGAAAGCCTTGGAACTCCCTACCAAAGACCCTTAGACTCATGACCTCACATCAACAGTTCAAATACAACCTCAAAAGCCATCTTAAGCTACAATGGCTATGCCCATGCTCAGAACCCGACTAACTTACCTAAATTCCTCTACTTATTACTCGCCCTGATTAGCTAGTTCTTCGACCATTATTCTCACAGTGTTTATCCTATAAGACTAATTTGTTTAAAATGTAGATTTGTTACTTGTACTTATATTAAGTCTTTGTTATTTCCTATTTTCATATTGTAAATGTAACTTGTTCTCTCCATGTATTGCCTTTATGTTGGAGCTTTTCTCCCCGGGCCTCTACTGAAAAGGGATATGTATCCAGTTGGACTAGCCCGGTCAACAAATGTAAAATAAATAAAATAAAATACTTTAAATTAGAGGAAGTGATGTCATTAATTTTAAATTAGCTTAGGTTATTTAAATGGTTCAGTAATTATTGTTGTAAGTATGAAGAAGCCCAAGAGGTGAAAGCGTTTACTGTTTTTTAATAAATGGTTGATCGTTTACCAGTCCCCTTTGATTTTATAGTTTAAAAGACGTTATTTCTATTTATTCATAAGTATTATTATAACGTGCTGCCTTGGTGGTTCCTTGGATGCTACTTGCACTTTGGATAGTTACATTATACTTTGTTATTGCGTCCTTGGAGCTTTTGTTCGAAGGGAGTTGCGACCGTTTGCTGTATAACTATAGAACGCCTTGTGGTTGTCCTTGGAATCTTTGACAATTTTATTTTCATAACTAGCTTTGGAGGATTTTATGAGAGATCTCAGCTTCTTACTGAGGCTGGTTAGGGAGTATTTTGCATTCTGGGATTTTCCTCTTTTCTGCAACAGTTTCTTCCTTCTGTTGTATAGTTTGTTTATGGCAGGGGACCACCAGATTGGCTTCTTTTTTTTGGATGAGAGCATCTTGGTTCTTTTTAGAATGGCATGATTCATGTATAAGTGGATGTGCTCCTAAAGTGCCTTAGTGTAGGATTCAGCAGTCAGACTTTCAGTTCCCGTCTGCATGGGTGTCACGAAGTTTGTCACTTCTGACTTGAGTAGCATGAAGTTAGCTTTGGAGAAATTTTTTATGGAGGTTTCCTACTAGGGGGTGGGGGTGGGATGTGGACGTCAAGGGTGATTAGCTTATGGCCAGACCTGACCAACGAGGGAGTGACCACTGGCATGGAGCATTGATCTCCCATGTTGGTAATGACCAGGTCTAGGATATTTGAGCCCCTGGTGGGACTATGGATTAGTTGATCCAGGGCATTGGAATTTATGAATTCCAAGAACTGTTGGGCTAAGGTGTTGGTGCCTGAATAGCTTTCCCAATTAATGGCAGGGTAGTTGAAATCACCCAGTATTAGGGTGTTTGGTTGTATCTTAATATTTTCCAGTATGTTTAGATAGGTGTAGTTTGAATCTTGGGGTACAGTGGGGGATCTGTAGCAAGCTACAACTTGGGTTGCAGTCTTACCTAGTATTAGTTGTACCTGTAGAATTTCAGATGCATTGTGTTGGGCAACTAGCCTGGAGGTGTGAATATCCTTGGTGAATATGGACACTCCTCCACCTTTAGTGTTTCAATCCTGGTTTGGTGGCCGAAAAGTGTGTTAAGAGTTGTAGCCTGGTATTCAGGGGTGCTCTCTGGAGCCTTGAACCAGGTCTCAGTTACTGCACAGATATCAATGTTCCGCATTTTTAGAAGTGCCTCGAGAGAGTGCATTTTGAGGTTTAGACTTCTAGCGTTGAGTAGCATTACCTTCAGATTTTGCATGCTTATATCTGTTACGGTAGTGGTTTTGTCCTTTGAGCCTTGCCTAAAAAGGCACTATAGGGGTGGCAAGAGCCTTAGCCAGTAACCTGAATCCCTGGGGCGACAGGTGCAGACCATCTCTGGCAAAGTGTCGTGGTCTGTCGATAATGTCATCCCAGGCAGACAGATACTGGATCCCCTTTGAATGACACCAGAAACTTAGCCAATTGTTGAAGTCAGTCATTTTGTCCTTATACTGTGGTATCATTCTGGGCGAGGGCAGGATGCTACTCAGGGCTAGGGTCATACCTGCCTGGGCCACATGATCTGAGAGCTCTTCCATGTCTCTTTTCATGTAGTCCAGGGAGGTACGTCTCAAATCATTTACTCCAGCATGGACAATGACAGACTCATATTTGTACTTGTGGAGTGACTTGAGTGCATGAATGATGTGGTGGATCCTGACACCCGACAGGCAGCTGACTGTAATTTTCTCCTTGTTCAGCCTGATGATTGGGACATCAGTGTGCCTGACTATAGAGTCGCCTATGACTAAAGTGTTGGGCACATTGTCTTGCCTTAGGGGCTGTTGTTGGGTGGCACACTGGTGTTGCGAGCTATGTGACACTTTGGTTGTGATTTGTGTTTGTTTGCATTTCAGCTTCGGAGGTCCTTGTTGCTTGGGCAGGTTAATGTTAAGGGCCTCCGCATAAGTGGGTTTAGTGTTACTATGTGTGGATGTTGGAGGCGTGAGTTTTAAAGGGCTATGTGTTGCTTGAGGTGCAGTGCAGGTGTTAACCTCCTCTTGACTGTCTAGCACAGTCTTGGGTAGAGAGAGCTTTATTTCCATTTTGGCTATGTAAGTGCATCTCTTGCAGGTTGTAGTGTTGGGTGGTAGGAGGAGAGGGCTGTCTGTGTACATGAGGCAATTGCTGCATTGCCCCAGTATGCCCAGATTCACCAGGTGGACAGGAGAAATCACCGGAAGCTAAATGTTGGACATACCTGGTTCAGTGTTTCATTTGAAAAGTACAAGAACTGTTTTCCTTTACCTTTGCAAGGTACTTTGCAATTATAGGGTGTTTAGAGCCTACATTAATTTCTCCTTATTAACAAGGAGAGTCGAGTGCTTGTATCAGTTTAAGGCTTCCTAGTGCTTTCCAGCAGGTTTTATAGCAAGTGCTAGTCACAGAGATTCAGATTTTAGTGCTACTACTGACAAACCAGCTAGTTCTAAGGGAAAGTTTGAAGAGCAGACTTTCTGGCACCAGGAGTAGTTTAAAGTGCTAGACTAATAGGCTAATAAAAGTGCAGGAGAGCAGAGAACTAGCAGATCTGAGGGAAAAAAATTGAAGAGCTGGTCTAGCATACAAAAAGTCCAGGATACAGCAAGTTTGTATCTGGGCTACACTAGTTCCAGGAAATATAGGAAACAGTTTTTTTTTTTTTTTAGTAGAAAGTGAAGAGGTAGAAGATAATGAGATAATTCAATATGCAGAAGTTAAAGGTGTGGGCCTTTGCTAGGTTCTCACTATTAACAATAGAATGAGCTGATGTAATGTGACTGGGTGGGAGTGTCCAGTATCGACTTAAACCAGTAGTCTGCTATCTTTAGCCTCCAGTATTAACCTTTTGTCTTTTGGTTTAAACCCTGCCTGTGTTTGATCCTGATCAACATGAGGTTGTTCCAAGAGTTTTCTATACTTCCAACTGTATCTATGCGTTTTCCACATGTCTTGCCTTCTCATGTGATCCTTCACCTTATATTCTTTTGTTTTTTTTGGCACATTCAGTTGCTGCTTGATATTTATCTACTTCTGGTTTGATTTTCATTCCTGTTAACACCAATATGCTTCTGCTAAAGTAAGCAGGGAAGACATCTTAGACTTATTCAATTCATTTTTCAAAACTTTCATTACCCTTGGGTCTTGTGAGGTCAGCAGATGTGTACGTAGTCCCAAGATTGCAGATCTATACATGTCATCAATTTCGAGGAAGCCCATACCTCCTCCAGAGTGTGGAATATATAGTGTTGGTATACAGTAATATTTCTAAATCATTTGATGGGCATGAAGCATCCTACTTGTTTTCCTGTCCAACCAAACACCTTTTGGGGCCAGTCAATCACTCCAACCTGCTTTGTTCCTAGATGTCAGCGCTATTTTTAGTATTAATTTTAGTCTTCTAAAATATTTCTTACTAAGTTTTATTTGTATTTGTTCACATTTTATTGTTGATCAATTCCCAAATACTTACAAACTCCCTCTTGCTGAAGTTATTTTATAACAAATTCCTGTCCCAAACTGATGTTTTCTTGCTGCAGCTTTTTCCTGCTTTAAAGGTTGCTTTTGCATATTTATTAAGACCAAATGACATCATTTGACAAATATAATTTGAAAAAGTTTGACTACTAGCAATTGTGCTTTCAGTTCCCCATCTGATAAACTATACAGTTTTAAATCATCCACAAAAAGAAGATGAGAAGTCTTTACACTTTGTTGTTTTCTGGTTGCCAAACTGTAGCTGTGACCTAATCTGTAAGTAAACAGCTTAATGGGTTAAGGGCAAGACAAAAGAGCAGCAGTGACAGAGTCACCCTGGAATATCCCCCTTTGAATATTTACCGGTAGAAAAATAATTTGTCCTTTATCATGGCTTAACTGAAAAGTGGTTTGCCACTGTTTCATGGTCACTGTAATATATTCAATTAGCGTAGGATGTATCTTAAACGTTTTAAGCACTCTCTTATTCATGAATGTGCAGCACTTTTTTGTAGTCTGTCCATGCCATACTTAGATTGTTCCCCTTTTTACCGTTCTTCATTATGACACTATTAAACAAATGATCCTTTTTTCCATATGATGTTCTTTTGTTACCCTTTTGTTCTATTTCCATGATTGAGTTTTCTTCTAAATGGCTATAAACTCTGTCGGCATAATTTCCAGTGTACTCATTCAGAAGGGTATTCTTCAGGTTTCACAAAGCCAGCATCGGTGAAGAAAATGGAAGCAAGATGAGCTTACTGAGAAGAATCCACCCAGTCACGGTCCATCAAGTGTGAATATCACTTTACATGACTCTATTGAAACATTTTGCAGTAATTTATTTGCACATTTGTTAACCAGTTAAGTGCACTGGTCCAGTGACCCTTTTCAGGTACAACCTGGGTTAAGATGGCATAGTTAAGGTTAAGCTGACTTTTGCATAAATTATCTTGCTCCTTTGTGCAGTAAGGTTTCCATCTCTCATAGCTGGATAACACAGCATTCCAACAATATAATAGCCACACATGCTAGACAATGAAATCTTGCCATCAGGTTATAGCTCCTTCAGTAGCAACAGATTCTTAAAGTAGTAAGAGTAGCTGCAGTTATCCATGCAAACACTACCATATCCATCAAACATTATCTACAGAGATCCCTGTTATGGCAAACACCAGTGCAGTACTTGTTGCACGTAAATGTAACAATTTCAAATCCCTGACCACTGGCTGTATTTACATTCCCATTGTATACTACATTATAGCAGAGGACCATCTGTTGTAGCTAAATGTCAACTTTAAAGAGGAACCGATCATCTTAGGAAATTTTAACATGGACTGTTCATTTGCTGTGGACTTATAACTGAACTGTCTCTAAATCTTGTTCTAACTCAGGATATCAACACCACAATAAGAAATGCTCTGTCCTCTGCTACAGGTAACATAGCAAAAGCAAGTGTAATCACCTCCCTCTACTTGCTCTATGGACCCATACAAAGAAGAAGTGAAAAGAAAGAATCTTGGTTAACTTCAGAGATTAACTCTTCCTTTTGTCCCAACATGGAAACAGTAGTACCGGCTGGAAACTCACAATTCCTTGTACTGTATCTTAAAGTAAGAACGAAAGCTAAGTCTGCCTTTGTAAGTACCAAAAAATAAATTGTTTATTAGTCAATAAAATGAACATACTTGGCATCCTTAGCCCTAGCAAAAAATCCAGTCAACCTGCAGAGGAAGTGGCAACCAAATTTAATGAGTACATCATGTTGTCAGTCTTTGTTCATTCTTGATGAATGGTACTCAGTTCTGATCCTCAAAACTGGCTTGGCCGTTATACAGGTTGCACCAGCCAAAAAACTCTCACGCTAAGACTGTACCCATAATGCCCCTCTTTTCATTACTCCAGATCTTGTTTGCCGCTCTGTCAGCTTGCTCTCAGCTGAGTCCTTAAAAATGTATATATTTAAGCTAATTCCTTATCCCCCCCCCTCTCTTTCTCTCTCTCTATATATATATATATATATATATATATATATTTTTTTTTTTTTTTTTTTTTTTTTTATAGCTCTATATAACTGTTTTAGCTATATGCTTGAGTACTCTACCCCATACGTTTGGTAATCTCAGTTACCATTGTTAGCAACTCCCTCTCCCGCCTCTCTTACCTCTGGGGTAAATTCTTAGTACCATCATTGGTACTTTTCTTTCTTTCCCTTATACCCTTTTAGTATTTAACACTACCATTGTTGATAGACCTTCCACCTATCCTTTGTGTGTGTTTAGTGATTGTTGAATTTAAATGCTAATTATTAAAATGGTAGAAAAACATAAAGGCACTTCTGGGTTTAAACAGTGCCAAGACTGTGGAAGAAAGATGCCCAATTCTGATGGGCATGTTTCATGTGATTGTTATCTAGGAGATCCACATCTTGACAAAAATTGCAACATCTGCCAGGCCTTTAGTAACCTGGCCTTGGTCGAGCGTCGAAGTAAGCTCATCTTAAAGGGCATGTTGAAAACTGCTTTTAGTGAAGCTTTGTCCAGGTCCGATTCCCCTCGAAATACAGACCCTTCCAAAATGAAGAGCCACTCAGTACCTATGTCTCCCATGGCACCAGTGGTCCAAAAACATAAGGCTCCAGTTCCGACTACTTCCTCGGAACCGAAAGCTAAGGTACTGAAGCTACAAATTCAAGAATCCTCAGCACTGACTACTGCTACCACAGTGCCTTCGGCACCAGCATCAGCACTGGCATCCTTGGTTTCTGGCTCGGTGCTGACTTCTTCAATGGTGCCTCAGAAGGCTTTACCCCCCCCCCCCCCAGTGCCAAAACAAAATCTGATTCTTCCCAGGATGAGGTATTCACCTTCTATAGACTATTTTGTGGGCCAGCTGCCCAGTCCTTTTCTGGACCAGCCAGAGTCTCCTTCAGGATTATCCATTTGATCCTCCAGGAGTCTCTCCGAGGTAGATGTCTTGAGATTGGTGCATCAGCTGTTGGCAGCCAGAGGTATTCCTTCTACTTCTCAGGCCCCTCTCCCTCCTGAAGTTGGGGTATCTTTTACAAGGACTCCTGCACTATCTCCTACTCTGACTTTCACCAGAGTTTTGGAGCCCAGCACCTGAATTCCCCCGGTACTAGTTGTTCCAGTGCCATTAGGCATCCTCCCTCGGCACTGGATGTTGCTCTGACTTCTTTGGTTCCCTCCTCAGAACAGACAGATTCTCAGGGCAGAGACACCACTGCTGGTTCCAAGGGTCTCCAATCGGCTCCTGTTTTTATTCTGAGCTGACCTTGACCTCAGGACCTTGTCAGTTGCGGGTCCTTTCTAGGCTCTTGCTTCATGGGGCAGGCTCTTGGAGAGTGGTGTGACCTCAGTTCCAATGTGATCTTTCTCAGTTCCAGGCTCCCTTTCTTCTTCGGGGGCGTCCTGCCTTCTAGTTTATGGAGAGAGCTTTAGCCTCTATGGGTTCTCAGCTGGTCCCTACTTTCATAGTTTCATAGTATATTACTAGGCTATCTGCCCTGGGGCATTTGTAAGCCTAGCCATAGTGATGTGGCTTTTGCCACCCCATGAAATGGTACAAAAATGTACAGATAAAATCTAGAATACTGTGCCTCTGTCTAGTAGTGACACAGTGAAGGTCCACTTATTATAGAATTAGTTTACTGTGCCTCTGTCTAGCAGTGACACAGATGTGACCCCTGGGGTAAACTTACGATCTCCCATCCACTCATCAAGATTTCTCTTGAAGAGATTCAGTGAGGGGCTCTGCCTAATATGAACTGGATCCTGTTCCAAAGCATGGGAAGCCTCTGGGTTATGAATCTATCCCTCCAGCATGTCCTATTCATACTTGTGTCGAGGTTTAAGTCTTTAGCTCTCGTGGTCCTGATGGATTTGGATTTTTTGAGGTGGAGCATGTCCATCAGATCCTGATTGGACATGGCCTTGTATGTCAGGCAGAGATCACCTCTGAGCAGGCGGTATGCTACTGAATAGAGCTGAAGTTTCTTTAGTCTGGCAGAATAAGACATATGTTGGAGACCCTTGATCCTTTTGGTGAGGTACTTTTGTGGTCTCTCCAGCTGTTGCAAGTGCCGGGTGAGGTACATACCAAATGGGGCATTGTACTCAATCATGGGTCTGATGAGGGGGGAATATAGGGGTACAATGACATCCTTGGATCTGGATGTGAAACCCTTCATGATGAGGTGTGCAAGGTAGAATGTTTTTCTAACCACTTTGGCAACATGGGTGTCAAATGAGAGGTCGCTGTCTACTTGGGTCCCTAGGTCTCTGATTACTTTTTCCATACACAGTGGGTTGCTGTCTATGTGATAATTTGTGGGTACTTTGTTTTTTCCAAAAGGGATAACTATACATTTTTTGTCATTTAGTTTAAGGCCGTGACTACGGCGCCAGTTGTCCGTTTCAGTGAGGCGTTTTTGTAGGATGTGTGTATCTGCTGGTGTATCGACTATGGCACCTAGTTTGCAGTCATCTGCGAACTTTGTCAGCCACAGCCCTCCCATGTTTGCTTTAACATCTGAGAAATAAATGCCGAACAAGAGGGGTCCCAGGACAGATCCCTGTGGGACACCACTTGTGACTGGCTTTGAGTCTGACATTGCTCCAGCGATTTTAACTTTATGGGTTCTGTCCTTTATCCAGTTTGCAATCCATCTAGTGACATAAGGGTTTACTTTTAAGCTGTTTAGCTTATCTATGATGCCTGAGTGGGGTATTGTGTCGAAGGCCTTAGCCAACTCCAGGTATGCTGTATGGACTGCTTTGCCCTCATCAATGGCTCTAGTGACTGTTTTGAAAAAGTCAACCAGGTTTAAAAGGCAGGATCTGCCCTTTACAAAGCCGAACTGGGTGTAGTCAAGCGTCTGTAGGTCCCCTATGTCTCTGTTTATGAGTTCCATAATGATTCTTTCCATAGCTTTGCAGACCAGGCTAGTCAAGCTTATGGGGCGGTAGTTTCCAGGGTCAGTAGAGGCACCCCCCTTTTGGAGTGGAACCACTGTTGCTGTACGCCAGTGTTCAGGTACATATCCCAAAGTAAGGCTAAGGTTAAATAGCATTTTTATGTGTGGGTTTAGCTCCCCTTGGAGTTCACGTAACACGCACCCCGGGATACCGTCAGGTCCCATTGATGCTGTGTTTTTTGCTTTGTTTAGGGTGGTTCTCACTTGGACATCTGAGATGACAGGGAGATTGCATTCAGCTGGGATAAGTATTTCTTTTGGGGGTGAAGGAGGCGAGAAATTTGCACTGAACCTATCAACCAGAATGTTAGCAATATCTGTGGGTTCAGTGTATTTTTTGTTGTTGTGAACCAACTCTGAGCATATCTGAGGGTTTCCGCCCAGGTTTCTAACATAGCTGAAGAAGGCTTTGTGGTTATCTTTAGTATCCTTAGCGATTTTTCTCTCAAAATTTGCCTTGGATGTTTTTATGAGAAAACGTAGTTTTCTGCTAATGTTGATCAGAGATGTCTTCCCTTCATGGGATTTCGCTCTGACGTACAGTAGCTTCCTTCTTTTGTTATACAATTTGTTTATGGCTGAGGTCCACCAGACAGGACGCTTACATTTGGTGGAGAGGGACTTGGATTTGTTTGGGATTGCATGATCCATGCATTCTTGGAGATGTCCATAGAAAGCATTTGTGAAGGATTCGGCATTGTGGGATGTGGTATCCACTGGCACAGTGGGCTTAAAGGATACCATCTCAGTCTTAAGAAGAGTGAAGTCTGCTTTTAAGAAGTTTTTCACTGTGGTCTTTTGTGCTGGGGTGGAGGTGGGATATGTATATCCAGGGTGATTAGTTTGTGGTCAGATCTCACTAGTGAGGGGTATACTTCTGGTGTGGAGCATTTTGTCCCCATGTTTGTGATGATCAGGTCTAGTATATTATCTCCCTAGTGGGAGAGGTGACTAGTTGTTCCAGTGCATTTGAATTTATGAATTCCAGGAAACTTTGGGCTAGGGTATTAGGGCTAGAATAATGTACCCAATCTATGTTTGGGTAGTTGAAGTCTCCCAGTATGATGGTATTTTGTGATACATTCATATCCTCCAATGTCTTCAGGAAGGCTGAGTGGGGTTCTTGAGATTGGGAGGGTGGTCTGTAACATGCTACCAGTTGTATAGCAATTTTGCCTATGGTTAGTTGCACCTGTATGGTCTCTGATGCTTCATGTGTTGCTACTAACCTGGAGGTGTGGGTGTCCTTTATGAATATGGACACTCCCCCTCCCTTTGTGGTTCGGCCCGGGTTTTGCGGCCAAAAAGCATGATACGAGGTATAGCTTGGTAGTGCTGGGGTGCTCTCAGGAGCCTTGAACCAGGTTTCAGTTACTGCACAGACGTCGATGTTCTCCATGCTGAGGAGTGCATCAAGTGCCTGCATCTTGAGATTTAGACTTCTGGCATTGAGCAGCATTACCCTTAGTTTTTTTCCATTTTTGTTTTCTAAGGAGGTGGGTTTGTCTTTTGAGCCTTGCCTAAAAAGGCACTATGGGGGTGGCAAGAGCCTTAGCCAATATCCGGAAGCCCAGTGGTGACAGTTGTAAGCCATCCCTCATGAGCAGCGTGGCTTGTCCAACATATCATCCCAGGCAGACAGACATTGGATCCCCTTAGAATGACACCAGTACTTGAGCCAATTGTTAAAGCTGATCATCTTGTCTTTGTATTGTGGTATCATTCTTGGTGAGGGCAAGATGCTGCTCAGGGTCAGGGTCATACCAGCCTGGGCTACATAATCGGAGAGCTCCTCTATGTCTCTTTTCATGTAGTCCAGGGAGGTACATCTCAGGTCATTCACACCAGCATGGACAATGACAGAGTCATATTTGTACTTGCTTTGGAGTGACCTGAGTGCGTGTGTTATGTGGCGGATCCTAGCTCCCGATAGACAGCTTACAGTCACCTTCTCCTTGTTCAGCGGGACATCTGTGTGTCTGACTATGGAGTCACCTATTACTAGTGTATCAGGCAAGGTGTTTGGCCTTAAGGGCTGCGATTGGTTGACACACTGATTTATTGAAGTATGTGTTCCATGTGTTTTGTTTTGAGGTGGTGGATTTTTGGATGTCTGCTTTGGGAGCCTCTGTTGTTTTGGTAAGTTTTTTATTAGAGCCTCCGAGTATGTCTTTGTGTTTTTATGTGTTTGGTTTGCAGTTGTGGTAGGTCTATGTGGGACTGGGACTGTTGTGTGTGTGATTGCCATCTCCTCCTGTCTGGTCATGCCAGCCCTGAGTTGAGAGAGTTCAGCCTCCAGTTTGGCTATATAGTTGCATCTCTCACATGTAATTGTGTTTGTTGGGAGGAGGAGAGGGTTGTCTGTGTACATGAGACAATTGTAGCATTGTCTCAAGATGCCCAAATTGACCAGCTGAACTGGAGACGACGCCAGTAATCTACCACTCGACATGCTAGAACAGTATAAGGGCGTGGTATACCTTTAAGGGAAGTGGGTATTCACAGGGGTGGTAAGTAGATGTAGTGCTTTACTTAGTACGAGTGTGCTTACTTAGTAGAGAAGTATTGAGAACAAGTGCTGCATCGGAGTGTCACATTACCATATCTTCTGGTTCAGACCTGACACCAATCTCCACGACAGGACAACAAGCACCAAAGCTTCAATTTACCCCTGTACAGGGCCCCTCTTCGAAGTCTTCCTCAGAGATTCCCACTGAGGAACCCCCCCCCACCGTAAGAAGACATGCAAGAGGAAACGTCTAGATTGCCCAGAAGAATCTGCCACCAAGGACACAGATTTTGACGAAGAGGAAGGTTCCCCCGGTCACTCCCTGAAGATGTCTCCTTTGGAGACATCCTAAAGATCCTCAAGCATAGGGGTAACTGGAAGCCCCAAGACCTGACCTCAGAGGAATCCATGTACTTGCAAGTGTTCAGTGCTCGACCATCTACTTCCTGGCTGACACCACCCGCTGACTATCTTATTAAGCTGATCACCCAGCAGGCTTGGGAGGCCTCTGACTCCATAGAGCCTATTCCCTGGAGACCGGACAGAATTCTATCCCCACCACAGAACCACCACTATTAGGCCAAGTGTTTAACAGTAGATGCCATAGTGGTGGTGGCTGCCATGAAGAAGGAACTCGCTGATGAGTACATCCTCTTAACTGGGACTCTAGGATGATGGACAGATTGGGAAAGTGGGTCTACACTTCATTGATCTTCACACTCAGGTCCTTTCACTTTATGGCACATTTTACTAGACTCCAGAGAGATCTGATTAGGGAGTTATTGGATATTCTCGCTGGAGCTGTGTCTAACGAGGTGCAAGATAAGGTCACCTCTCAACTAGCTACCCTGGAGTCTATATCGAACTTGTCCATGTGGCTTATTGCACACGCAGCTGAAGGCATGACCAGAGCCGCGGGTTCCGGCATTGCCATAAGGTGGCACACCTGGATGGGCTTGTGGGAATTCGCAGAGCCCTTCATGTTTTCCTTCATCAATGCCCCCTTTTTTGTTCGGTCCCAAGGTGAAGAACATACTAGCCAGGTGTGGAAAGGATGGAAAGACCCTGTCAGCTGTAGGCAGTCATTTTTCTACTCCTCAGCGATCCTAATCCAGGAATCAGAGGAGTGGAATGATGTGGTTCAAGAAGTCCCAGGGGCCTTTCCAGGACACAAGTGGCAGAGGGGGGAGCTCAGCTGGAAGACACCAACCATGAAGCAGACATGGCCTGAGAAACCAGGGTTCCAGCGACTCCTTCTCTGGACAACCCTACCAGTGCTCCTGAAAGGAGGCCCGATTGCTTAGCTCTGGAAGCAGTCGGTGGAAGACTCTCACTGCACTTGACAGTCTGGTGACCAATAACCTCCGATAATTAGGTGCAGAGCATCATTACCAGAGGCTATTGTATCCCTTTCACTCTTTTCCCGAGATCACTGAGAAAAATCCCCAATGTTCTGCACAGTCAGAGGGATCAAGCAGCTGTAGAGGTTCAAAAGTTGCTAGAAAAAGAGTCATCCAGGAAGTACCACCAGACCAAATAGGATCCGGATTTTGCTCCAGGTTCTTTTTCATGCCAAAGAAGACTGGACTGGAGGCCGATATTGGAACTCAGCCTTCTGAACAAGTTTGTTCAGCAAACAAAATTCTGGACTGTCACTGTTCAGTCTATTTTCCCCTTTGTAAGGGAAAACGATTGGATGTGCTCTATAGACCTTCACAATGCTTATTACCACATAAAGATGGACAAATGCTCAAGAAGGTATCTCCACTTTCGGCTAAGGGTTCAGAGTGCTGTCCTTTGGCCTCACCGTAACCCCCAGAGTGTTCACCAAATGCATGGCAGTAGTCACGGATCACATGAGATTACACAGATTCTGGGTGTTTCCTTATCTAGATGACTAGCTCCTCACCACCCCTGCCAGACATCTACTGCTTCAAGCCACAGACTTCATCATACACTTCTTCAGTGCTCTTGGCATAACAGTCAACAAAGAAAAGTCACTGTTGTCTCCCACTCAGGACCTAAAATTCATAGGAGCCCGCCTCAACACAGTTTTGTGTATAGCTTGTCCACCTTTTCACAGGCTCCAAAAGATAAGGTCTCAAGTTCAGCCCATTTTAGTAAAAAAACAAAGTGCCCACTCTGCTTGTCCTTCAAGCCCTAGGATATATGGCGGCTATCACCTTGGTTCCCTTGGTGAGATTTCATATGAGAATACTTCAATGGCTTCTGGCTTCTCAATGGTCCATTCTTTCTCATCCAGTGGCTCACCTGATCTTAGTAACAGGCCACTGCAAAAAGGATCTAGCCTGCTGGATACAGTCAAAAGAAATACTAATGGGCCATCCCTTTGTTCCCCCTCAACCCAAGACCATAGTGACCATGGATGCCTCCCAGGTGGGGTGGGGCATTATCTAGGAAGAACTGTCCAAGGCACTTGGTCTCTACAAGAGGCCAACTTGTACATCAATCTCCTGGAAATGAAAGTGGTGCTCCTAGCATTGCAAACTATTCAGTCTGCTCTTCCTCTAACAACAGTTGTGATGCAATTAGAAATGTCCAGTGTGTTCTCACCCCTTCTTGCAAAGTCCACATATTAGAAATAGTGAGGCAGAACTGTTTTCAAGTTGGCCTGATTAAAGTCACCTGCCATTATATGAACACAGTCTGGGTTCCTGTTTTGTAGTTCATTTACAGCCTGGTATAAAGTGATCATTGCCTCATTTGGATTAGCACTGGGAGGACTGTAGATAGCTGTGATGCAGATGCTGTTACATTCCCAAGGTAAATAAAAGGGTCTGCATTTCAGTGACAAAAACTGTAGATTATCTGAGAGGTGTGAGGATACTATCTCACAACTGGTACACTAGTTGATGTCCTTCAAGGATGCATCTGCAGTCCTTACATATGGGTTGTCCTGCCTCAGGCAGCCCTTCGGTCAGCCGGATTCCAAAGTCTGGGTCCGGCGTCGGCTGATGTCGCCCCTTTCCCCGACGTCAGAGTGCCTGGGGTATAAAAGCGTCAGTCGACGCCATCTTCCTCAGTCTTTCTTGCCGCGCAGTGCCCGAAGCAGAAGCAGTTCGCAAGTGCCGGTCGGCCAGCTCATGTGATTTCAGCTACCGAAGTCTTCAAAAAAGCTAAGTACCCCGTTGGGGACTCTTTCTTGCCTCAGCCGATGTCAGATCAAACGGTTAAAGTTAATAATTGTTTAAATTGTGGGAAACAAATACCTCATAAGGATTTCCACTCTTACTGCTTACCTTGCCTAGACCCAGACCACGACGTCTCAGCCTGTACAGCTTGTGCTTCTTTCAATAAATGCACTCTTAGGCATCGGGCAGAGTTTGCAGAGGAATATTTTGGGCAAATTTACTGTTATAAAATGCCGTCGGAGCTTCCGACAGCTCATTTACCCAGAAAACGTAAGGAGAAGGACTGACACACGCGGTCCGCGGTTTCGGCCGACTCCACGCCCAGGCCTACCACTAGTATCTCGGTCTCTGCTGAAGCCGAATCTCTACCGGTTCCGACCGACGACACCGCACAGCCGGTACCTTCGGTACCGGAGGCCTCCACTGGGTCGGTCTTAGAATTACCTTCTGAAACCGGTGCTCCGGAGATATCCAACACCTTTTCTGTGGATAAAACTACTCCAGCACGTGGGGCAGCCAGGCCTCCTGTATCCATGTCCATTAAGGCTTTTTCTCATGCTAAAGCTGCTAAACAGCCAAAATCTCTCCCTCCCAAGGCTATTCCTCAGGGATCCTCTACAGGTTCACAAATTTTGAGCTTAGCTGAGGACCTTATCTCCTTAATCAGGGGCTCTCAGCCACACCCAGACAGGGGCTCTCAACCACCTCCAGGCAAAAGGCCCAGGGTTGAGCAGACAGATCCCCAGTCCTCTGATGAGGCCTCAGATGACTCTGCCCTTTCAGATTACCAGGAGGGAGCCTTTCCGGCCTATGAGGATTCTGATGCAGAGGAATCTATTCCCTCGGCCTCCCCCCCTGAAGAGTTATCCTTTGGGGAGACCCTTCACTCCATGAGAGAGCATTTCAAATGGCAAGGCCAGGAATTCTCTGATTCCAGGAAGAGGTTAAGGACCTTTTTGCATTTACCTCAGCATAGACCTTTGGCTATTCCTCCTGTTTTAAATGTTATAGAAGATGTGTACTCCAAGTCTAGTATTTCTCCAGACTCCCTTCCACCGGCTCCTGTCAAACCAGACAGGTACTACAGGGTCCCGGACACACATCTATTCCTTTACAAGGGCCACTCGGCTGACCCAGAAACTATTTCCCAGGGGCCTAAAGGGGTTGCAACCACCACTACTAAGAACCCACTTCCTTCTGAAAGGGAATCCAGGGCTTTAGAGAGATGGGGTAAAAAAGTGTACACTACTTCCACTCTTTCTATGAGAGCATTGAATTGTCAATTCCATATGATACAGTATCAAGAATATCTGTTAGATGAATTGAATAAAAAACTAACCTCACCTGAACCCCTAGATCGCAAGGCGCTTCAGGATCTGGTGCATAACTCCCAGCAGGTTAGCAACCATTTCTTACAGTGTGGTTATGATGCATTGGAAACTTCATGTAGGTCAGCAATGACAGGTGCAGTCATACGTAGACATGCTTGGCTGAAGGAACAAACACTGCCAGATCATGTTAAAGCAAAGCTTCTGGATGCACCACTGGAAAAACAAAAGTTATTTGGTTCCACGGCTCAAGAGGTCTTAAAGAAATTTGAGGAAAAGGCTAAATCAGTACAGACAAAGATTTTCTCCAGGTCCAACCACCAAGATTCAGCAGAAATTGGCCTTCTAAGAATTGGTCATTTCCAGACACACAGAGATTTCAAAGAGGCAAAAACAGGCGTGCCAGAGGTAGAGGGCAAGCTAGAGACTCCTACAGAGGACGTCAATGGCAGCCTCCAAACCAGAGAGGTAGTGCAGGACCTACAACTGCTGCACAAGGACAAACTCAATGACTTGACTTTGACCCCGCCAACCAGGGCTCAATTGGAAGCACTTTTGGGCGGAAAGCTATCTTTATTCTCAGAAAATTGGCACAGTATTACAAGGGACAAATGGACACTGCAAATAATAGACAAAGGATACAGATTCCATTTTCATACATTGCCAAAAAGACAAGGCATGCCAAACCTGCCACCGAATCAAAGGGCAGAGACATTCAAGCAAATTTCCAACCTACTACAAATGAAAGCTATAGAAAAGGTTCCTCTCACAGAACAAGGCCAAGGATTTTATTCCAGACTATTCCTTGTCCCAAGAAAAGAAAAGCAATGGAGGCCTATTCTGGACTTGTCCGCACTGAATACTTATCTCATTGTGCCAAAATTCAAAATGCTGACACTACAGCAACTCCTTCCCATGCTGGGCAAGGGGTCCTGGCTGATAACTCTAGACCTCAAGGAGGCATACCTGCATGTCCCTATCAAACAAAGTTGCAGAAGACACCTCAGATTTCTTGCAGGTTCAGAGCATTATCAATTCTCGGCATTGCCCTTTGGCTTATCTACTGCATCCAGAGTATTCACGAAATGCCTGGCATCAGTAATTGCACACTGCAGACTTCAGGGGATTCAAATATACCCATACCTGGACGACTGCCTTATACAAGCGGACAGCCAACAAACATTGGTAAAACACTTGAATTATGCCATCCGCCTACTTCAGGCCTTAGGATACACAGTCAACATTCAGAAATCAAGACTTGTTCCATCCCAAAGAATAATTTTTCTGGGTGCAAAACTAGATACAACCACCCAAATGGCTTTTCTCACAGAAGAAAAACAAGAACAACTACCGGATTATTTCAGAAATCTGACAAAACAAACCCAGCTGACTGCAAGGAAAATCCTGCAGGCCCTGGGTTTCATGGCATCTTGCATTCTTCTGATTCCACAAGCAAGGCTGCATATGAGGAAACTACAGTGATACCTAAGGAGTCTATGGTCTCAATACAGTCACAGCCTAGAAGCTTTGATCCCCCTCATTCCATGCCTTCAAAAGGAATTTCTGTGGTGGGCTCAAGCAAGCCAGTCAAACATGGGTCTGCCTTTCAGCAAGCCAAATATCAGCCAAACCATCACAACAGACACCTCAGACCATAGATGGGGAGGACACATGGAGGGCAGATGCATTCAAGGACAATGGACACAAAAGGAATTGTGCCTGCACATAAACCAAAAGGAAATGCTGGCAGTGATACATTCAATCGAGGCCTTCGAACACTTCCTGCATCAAGGCCACCTGCTAATAAAGACAGACAATACCACAGTTATGTGGTACATAAACAAGCAAGGAGGTACCCATTCTTACCCTCTTTGCAAGCTGGCAATGAATCTTTGGGAACGTTCCCTAAAACTCAATATAGAGCTGCAATCCCAGTTTGTACCAGGAAAAGACAATGTACTGGCGGACAGCCTAAGCAGACATATCATGGATCCACACGAATGGATGCTGCACCCAGACACCTTCCTTCAGATAACGCAATCTTGGGGAAGGCCGGACATAGATCTTTTTGCCTCCCACCACAACCATCAACTGAAGAAATTAAATACTACTCACCAGGACATTTTTTTACCCCAGCCAGGTAAACCAGCAGCCCCCCCCTTTTAGATTTGGCCTGTTCTCCTCTCTCAGTCCCACCTCTGTTCTGCCTTTATCCTTACTTATACCTCCCTGTTTCCTGCTTTTCATACTTAGTAAACCTCCAGTGTATTTTGTCTGTTTTTCTTTCCTTTTCCTGGCCACTAGGTGGCGCTCTTGTCAATTCATCTCCTACATTCACAATCATTAGTAATTCCTACTGCTCTTCTTATTGCTCCAACCTGATTTTTATTTTGTTTTCTTTCTCAAACACATCTCATTTACCTTACCCAGTATTTTATTACTAACCCCCCACAAGTCTTCTCTACCTTTCTAACCCACCTTTACTTTTACACCTGTTCTCTACCTCTTGCCTGATTGTTTTCTGCTACTGGTCGTCTTGTTGTTCCTCCGTTACGCTCACTCCGCTCCTCCCTACCCCAATTCCCACCCACCCCCAGGGTCCTACCTTTATACTTCCCTAGACACACCCCAATTAAACAGCAACCTATAACCTCTCTCCTACACATCCACCAATTAATTCCTCACTCCTTCAACCACACCCTCTCTTGAAACCACCCTCCTATTCCCTACAAACCTATAATCTCTAACCTCATACTCTATAAAACATGCCCTTAACTCTTAAATCTCTCTTTCCTCTTCTTCTCCTAAACATCCTACTTTACTACTACACCCTTACCTCCTATGAAAATCTCAAACTTTACCAAACTCCTACTTCAACCAAACATACTACAACTACACTTCCCCTACCCAAACCATCACATATTAATATACTAGCTACCTGTCCCTACCCCTCTCTACCATAAAGCCCACCACTACCAACTCACAACCTCCAAAAGACTCATTCTAATACCAGTCAAATATACAAAACCCCTACAACCACCCCAAACTCTTTTACTTATATATGGAGATATCCACCCCAACCCTGGCCCCAATACCTCCAAAATCAAAGCCCTCTAAAACAAACTACCAATTATTCTAACCCACCCTTTTCCTCTGACTCCTCTCTATTGCTCATCTTAATATTCGTAGCATTAACAACAAAGTCACTCAACTCCATGCCTTAATTGATTTTTATGCCTTTGATATCCTCTGTCTCACAGAAACCTGGCTTAAACCTAGTACCAAAGACAATGAATTCACCCCCCCAGGCTATAGTACCTTAAGACAAGACCGTCCTAATAAAAAAGGTGGAGGAGTGGCCCTCCTGTTCAAATCCCAACTTCAGGTGGCTTTAATTAACTCCTCCCCCCCCCACACCAGGAAATGCTGAAATTCTTTCCACTAAACTCCAAATTAACAAAACCAAAGCTATAAACATAATATGTTCCTACATCCCCCCAGGCAAGAACATCCACACCCTGGAAAATATCCTAAGCTGGATTTCTAGCACCTTCCCCCAGGAAACCATAATCCTAGGTGATTTTAATATCGACTGGAACTCCTGCATATCCCCAAACCCACCACACACCTTAACCTCTTTAACTTTCACCAAACCATTAACTCCCTACTAGAATACATAAATCCACCCACAAACAAACGATCCTAGACTGGATACTGACCAACAACAATCCCTCTCCTATAAAACAGGTATACTCCTGACAATATTAGTGACCACCTCCTTACCTTTATCACCAAACAAAAATGCAACATTCCTAAACAAACTACTTATCGAACTAAATACAACAAAACAGCATTCAATCTCACATCCTTTCAAACTGAACTCAAAGAATATAACTGGTCAACTCTAAAATACCTCCCAATAGATGAAGCAGTAACGCATTTCAACAACACCTTCTTACAAATTCTAAACCAACATGCCCCATCCCGGTTAGTCAGAATCAGATCCAAAGCAGCTCCTTGGCTCTCTGTTATAACTAAACAAACTATGAGAGCGAGAAATAAATCATGGTCAAAATGGAGATCCACTAAAAGCCCTACTGACCATCAAACCTTCAAACATCTAAGAAACAAAACAAAGAAACTTGTCATCCTAGACAAAAAACTACAACTTTCAATACCAACAAAACCAAAACCAAAACCCAAAAATTCTGGTCAGGAATTAATAAACTACTCCACCCAGGCAACACCAAAACACCTACCCCAGCTAGCTTAGCACAAAAGCAACCTAACATCATAGCCAACACCTTTAACAATTTCTTCTCTCAAACTGTAAACTCACTTGCAAGCACCATGACTCCACCCCCCTCCAAACTACCCCCATCCCCAACAATACCTATACACTAAAACTTGAAACCGTCTCAACTACCTATATACAGAAACTACTTTCTAAACTAAAACCCTGCACCCCCTCGGCTGACAAACTTCCAGCTGAATACCTTCAATTAGCTGCAAAGAAATAGCCTACCCAGTATCCATCTTAATAAACAGAACCATAACAGAATCCAAAATCCCATCCTGCTGGAAAATCTCCCACATTATTCCACTCCATAAAGGTGGAAACTCTAATGAACTATCCAATTTTAGACCTATTGCCCTTCTATCGCCTCTATCCAAAATAATGGAACGCTGTATTCACCATCAACTTCTAAACTATCTCTTAAATAACAACCTGCTTGTAGACTCTCAACATGGTTTTAGACCCTACCACAGCACTACTACTGCCCTTCTCTCCTTCTCTGACACCATAAATAAAAATCGAAATAGAAACCTATTCTCATCTGCACTATTTCTGGACCTCTCAAAAGCATTTGATATGGTCAACCATCAACTTCTCCTTGATACCTTAAAATCTCTATCACTGGATTCTCAAGCATTACAGTGGTTCAACTCGTATTTGACTAATAGAAAACAAGCTGTCCTGGGACAGCCATCTATCCACTCAACTCCCTGTTACTATTGGTGTCCCACAAGGATCTATCCTAGGCCCCTACTTTTCTCCATTTTCATCAATAATTTGCCCAATTCCTACCAACATCCACATGCATACAATATGCAGATGATTCCACTCTCATCTGCTCTGCCTCTACCCCAGCAGAACTCCACTCCACTACCCAAGTAGTCTTTACTGCAGCAGAAAATTGGTTTCAACACATCTGTCTCCTCCTTAATCCCAAAACCAAACTACTACTCTTTACCCCTACCTCTAAATCCACCCCTATCTTTTTCTATAACATCCTGTAATGGCACTATCATCAAACCTGACAACTGCACTAAACTCCTAGGTGTCACCATAGATAACCAGCTAAATTTTGACTGTCACATTGATTTAACTATCAAAACTGTCAATAAAAGATTGGTGCCCTATACAGGCTAAAGCCCTATCTCACTTCAACCTCCCGAGTAGCCCTTGCCCAAACTCACCTTATCTCTACACTAACTTACGCCTCCCCCTCCTTTGTCAACTTATCTAAAGGCAATCTTCAGAAACTGAATACTGCCTACCACAGTATAGCCAGATTTGCCACTGGCTCACCTTTCCAAACTCACCACTGTCTTAACTTAAAGAAACTCAACTGGCTTGAACTCCCGAACCTTATACTCCTACAACAACTAATCATCACTTTCAAAATTCTTCATTACCCCTCTAATATACCCATACTAAATAAACTCATCACACCTTATAAAATCTCAAGACACTCAGATCAGCCAACAAGCTACTAGTTACTACCTTGAAATCTCATAACAAATCAGGTGATTCCCTATTTGCAAACACTATCGGTTCTTACTGGAATAAACTTCCCATTGAACTGACCTCCCTAACATCATGTCACCTTTTCAAAAAACAGATAAAAACCACCTACTAATTCACTGGCTATGCCCCTGCTCCAATCCTGACTGAGCATAGTACTGTTCATTACTCTAAACAGTCTGCTACTTGCAATTCTTTCCACTCCCTTTCTTACCTAGACTAACATCCTCAGCCCCCTTCACTGGACCTTCACTCTTTTCTCCAATCTTATTGCCTACTTCACCGTATAGCCATCCTCTCTTTATTTACTTTCCAGCCATACCTAGACCATCTTTATCCTACTACCATAGCATTTCATCTCTATCCTGCTTCCTCACTCTCCTTTTCAACTTGACTTTCTTAACATTTAACTATGTTAAAATACTTTTACCCTACGTAACCATATTCTATCCACAATTTCTATCTATCTTTTCTCCCCTTTTTCCCATAGCTTTACTACCTATCTACCTGTTTACCTTCTAACTTGCTTTTTTAACACTTGTAACCATCAGTTTCTTTCCCTCTGCTAACTACCGAATCTGTCTTCTAGCCTTCTGACCGATGATTAAATTATTTAGCTTTACTACAGATATCCTTAACTCAACTTTATATTTTTGTGCCTGAGCTTAACTCCTCAGCCACATAATGTGAACTCTGTTTGTTACCTACTTAAATTAGTCCAGGCAAACTGTATTTTGTCTTTGTACATTTTTTTTTGTTTTTTAAAAAAATTGATTTATTTAGTAAAGTATTCCTCATGTATTGTCTTAGTCTGATAGTGGAGCTTTTCTCCTCGGGCCTCTGCTGAAAATGGACATGTATCCAGCCAGACTAGCCCGGTTAACAAATGTAAAATAAAATAAATAAATAAATAATAAAGAAATTCTGCACAAGGACATACCATCCACAAGCATGGAAAGTGGACGCCCTCTCTTTCAGCTGGAATACTCTAACAGTATATGCATTCCCACCCCTTCCATTAATGACCAAGGTCTTACTGAAGATCAGGGCAGAACAGCCAAAAGTGATTCTGATAGCTCCGGACTGGCCAAGACAACACTGGTACCCACTGTTAAGGAGCATGTCACGCACAAAACCGTGGCCCCTTCCACAATGGCCACTTCTTCTGACACAGCACAATTACCAAACTCTGCACTTCAGCCTAAAAACCTTGCAGCTGACAGCCTGGAAAATTCCTCGACTCCTCGCCAGGATAAACTGTCTAAAAGAATACAGGATATCATCATGGAAGCTCGGCGGCCTTCCACAAGAAAGGCATATTCAGCAAAATGGAAAAGATTTTGCACTTGGAACACCACAAAGGGCCAAGATCCGACAGTGATGAGCATTCCACATATCCTGGAATACTTGGCAGAAATGCTCCATAATGGCCTCTCTTACTCTTCCATAAAAATTCATGCTTCAGCAATTTCAGCAGAGTACAACACTGATCCACCTGTATTTTCTCATCCTCTGCTAAGGCAGTTTCTAAGAGGGATAAAAAACATCAACCCTCCAAGGAAACCACCAGTGCCTACATGGGACCTTAACTTCATGTTGGAAAAATTAACTCTACCTCCCTTTGAACCAGCAGCATCTTCAGAACTACAGTTCCTGTCTTGGAAGACTGCCTTCCTTCTGGCCATAACCTCAGCAAGAAGAGTATCTGAGTTACAGGCCGTCATGGCAGTGCAACCATTTCTTATTTTTCATCAGGACAGTCTCATTGAGAGCCAATCCTTCATTCATGCCAAAGGTGGTAACCAGGGTCTCACTGAACCAAGCTATTCACCTGCCTACCTTCTTTCCAAATCCACAAAACAAAGGAGAGAAACTTCTGCATACCCTGGACATTCACAGACAGTTGCGCTACTGCTTGGACAGAACTAAGACTTACAGAAAAACTGACCAGCTCTTTGTAGCATATGCTGCTGGTGTACAAGGAAAAGCAATTACCAAACAGACAATTTCAAAATGGATAGGGAATTGCATTCGATTCTGTTACTCTTTACATGGCAAAACTGTGCCAGCTAACATTAGACCTCATTCCACCAGAGCCACAGCCACCTCCACAGCCTTCTTAAGAGGGGTGGCTACAAAGGACATTTTAGAAGCTGTTACATGGAGCTCCGTGCATACATTTTCCAAGCATTACAACTTACCTTTATATTCCAGATCCAGAGCAGGCTTTGCTACTGCAGTCCTGCAGGGCATTTTAGCTACACCATCCTTTTCTTAGGTCCTACCACCCCCAGCTTGGCTATGGTATTCTACCCATATGTAAGGACTGCAGATGCATCCTTGAAGGACATAGTACAGTTTTGTACCTACCATAAATGTAGATGTCTGATAGGTATGCATCTGCAGTCAGGTTTTCTCTCCCTCCTACCCCTCTGTGGTATTCCTTGGGTACTTACCCCTCTTTCTAGCTAGCTGGGGTTATCTATTATGGTGTATTTGTTTTATATTGCTGTGCATGTTTGGAATTTTTGCATCTCTCCAAATTTAGCCTTCCTTAGAGGGCACCTGGCATCTGGGGCAAGAAAAACTGAGGAAGATGGCGTCGGCTGATGCTTTTATACCCCAGGCGCTCTGACGTCGGGGAAAGGGGCGACATCAGCCGATGCCGGACCCTGACTTTGGAATCCGGCCAACCGAAGGGCTTCCTGAGGCAGGACAACCCATATGTAAGGACTGCAGATGCATACCTATCGGACATCTACATTTATGGTAGGTACAAAACTGTACTTTATTGATCTACATGCAGACCCCTCCTCCTCTGGCTATACCACTTAGAGAATGTATTCTGTCTGCTCTAAAAAGTGTTAACCCCTCCACATGGACTGAACTGTTATTAATGTTAGAGTTTAGCCAAGTTTCAGTAAAAATAAGCACACAGCATTTCCTCACCTTATTCTGAGTAGATAATTCCAACCTTATATAGTCCATGTTGCTTTCCAGTGATCGAAAGCGGTTGGAAGATATTGCCCATTGCCATGCTCTGAGAACTTCCTGGCAAAGGGTATAGGATTTGGTTCCACCTCTCTCGGCAACCAGGGTTTTTGGTTGGCTCATGATGATGGTTTTAGTGCCTGTCACATCATCCACACATTTTGAGATGTAGCCCATCACTGCCTCGGTGTAGTCCTCTAGGTTGATACGAGGCAATGAACTACAAAACAGGAACCCAGACTGTGTTCATATAGTGGCAGGTGATTTTAATCAGGCCATGTTAAGCTGGCATTTAAGGCAGTGCCTCACCCACACCTGGGAAACTCTGGCCACCTCTCCATATTGTTACTACCAGCATATCAACCATTGCTAACTAGAGGGAGACCAACAGTTAAACAAGTAAGAGTATGGCCAGAGGGTGCAGTCCCAGCACTCCAGGACTGTTTTGAGAGCACAGACTGGAGCATATTCAAGGAGGCGACTACTGAGAACCAGTGTATCAACCTAGAGGAGTACACTGAGGCAGTGATGGGCTACATCTCAAAATGTGTGGATGATGTGACAGGCACTAAAACCATCATCATGAGCCAACCAGAAATCCTGGTTGATGAGAGAGGTGTACGAACTACTGAAAGCAAGGAATGCAGATCTGGAGACAGGGAAGCCCTCAGAACAGCCAGTGCACATCTGAACAAGGGAGTGAAGGAAGCAAAATGCACCTATGGCTGAAAGATCCAGAGCTTCTTCTCTGACCAAAAAATACCCCAGGTGCCTATGGCAGGGTATCCAGTCCATAACTGACTACAGACCCCTATCTTCACAATGGGAGGACAACAAGGAATTCCTAAATAAGCTGAATGTCTACTTCAGCAGATTTGTGGAAGGGAACAGAACAACATCAAAGAAAATGCCCATCGGCCATAACGAGAAGATGCTCGCCCTCAACCCAGCTGATGTCCAGAGGGCACTGCAGACAGTTAACCCGAGAAAAGTAGCTAGGCCTGACAATATCCTAGGGTGTGTGCTCAGGGACTGCACAGTGCAACTAACAAATGTCCTCATAGATATCTTCAGTAACTGTCTGAGTCAGCAAATAGTTCCAAAATGCTTCAAGGATACAACAATCATTCCATTACCAAAGAAGTCTCCACCATCTTGCCTAAATGACTACCACCCTGTAGCCCTCACCCCCACAGTGATGAAGTGTTTTGAAAGGCTGGTCAAGGACACCATAACATCTGGGCTGCCTGCTGATCTTGATCCTTTGAAGTTTGTTTACCGAGCAAACCGCTGTATGGCAGATGACATCTGTCTAGCACTCTATCTATTGCTGGAATACCTTGAGAATAAAAACACCTTTGGGAGGGTACTATTCATTGACTTCAGCTCTGCTTTTAACACAGTCATCCCGCTTCATCTGGTAATGAAGCTACTCCAACTAGGTGTCAACACTCCACTTTGTAACTGGATTCTTGACTTTCTCACAGACAGACCTCAGAAAGAGTGCATAGGAAATAACTCCTCAGATAGCATCACTCTTAACACTGGAGCTTCACAAGGATGTGTACCAATTCCCTTGCTGTTCACCCTGTTAGCACAATTGTACAGCCAGGTACAATACAAATCACATCAAGTTTGCTGATGACACAACGGTGGTGGGCCTCATCAGTAATGATGATGAAACAGAGTATAGAGTTGAGGTGGAACAACTGATTACCTGGTGTGGAAATAACAACCTAGCACTAAATGTGAACAAGACAAAGGAGATACAGGAAAAATACAGAAAAAATCACAAGGAATAGTCTCCCCTCACCGTCAGTGGGGAAACAGCTGAAAGAGTGAGAAGCATGACATTTCTGGGAGTGCACATTAATGAGGAATTGTCTTGGAACACAAATACAAATGCCATAGTCAAGAAAGCACACCAGAGATTGCAATTTTTAAGAAGGCTGAGGAAAGTGAATCTCCCATTGACAGTTCTCACTACCTTCTAGAGAGGTAGAATAGAAAGCATCCTGATGAACAACCTTGTAGTATGGTATGAAGCTGCTCTACCTCTGAGCGCAAATCCCTCCAGAGAGTGGTGAAGACAGCTGAGAGGATCATTAAGACAACCTTACCACCTGTCCGTGACTTGTACTTATCCAGATGTCTTAGCTGGGTCAGAGAAATAATTAAAGACTGCATTCACCCTGCTTGCAGACTGATGTTCTTTGTGTTTCACTATTGCAGTCATCACACTTGGGTTATCTGCCTGCAGGTAGCCTTCAGTCGGCCTGAATACCAGAGTCTAGGGATTTCTGTGTCGGATGCTGTCACCTCTTCCATGACATCAGGTCGTCAGGGGTATAAAACATGCAGCTGATGCCATTACATCAGTTTTTCTTGCCGTGCAGGAGCCCAAAGCAGAAGCAGTTCTCAAGTGCCGGTCGGCTGCCACCTGAAATTATCATTTTCAAGTTTCAAACCTGAAGTCTTCGAAAGTTAAGTACCCCATTGGGGATCCTTTTTTCTTGCGCTAACCAACGTCAGAAAAAGTTAACAATTGTCTTGCCTGTGGAAAGCAAATACCTCACAGAGATTTTCATTCTTACTGCGTCACCTGTTTAGGCCCAGTCCACGACGTTCCTTGCTGTCGATGTTGTGCCTTGTTCATCGCCTGAACTATTCATTGTCGGGCTATCTCTGTCATTAAATTCTTTCACTTTCATTTTCCGTATTCTGGAATAGCTTTGATAAGCCATCCAACTACCGATCTTCCAAAAAAAATAAGGATAAAGACAGAGACAGACCACATCGGCCCAAAACTGCCGACGACGCTTCCGTTAAACTAGTCGCCAGTCCGCTGGTACTCAGGGAGGCACCCTTGCAGCCCCTGGTACCTGCTTCTACAGAGTTGCAGGCCTCTACTGAGACCCATTTGGAGTCTGGTATGCCGTGACATTCTTCTTCGACTATGGAACCTGTGGATGTCTCTACCTTGGATGGGTCTGGAGCCACTGTGCAGGCACCGGTTTCTGAGGGTGTATTCAGACCTTCTAATGTTCGTATTAAACTGACTACTTTGCTTCTGACTAAAACTACCAAGTTTCTCAGGCTCAGAGTTCGCACTACGCCTAGGAAACCGACGACCAAAGCGCATTCTGAAGCTCCCATGCCACAGAAACAAATGCTTAGAATGGCTGAAGACCTTATTACTTTAATTAGGGGAAGCCAGCCTTCTCCCTCTAAAAGACAAATAATTGATTTTCCTTCTGATTCTACAGTCCGAGGACTCTGACCCCTCTGATTACCAGGACATACCCTTATCTACCTATGAGGATTCAGATGCAGAGGATTCCATTCCCTCTGTCTCCCCGCCAGAGGACTTTTCTTTCGGTGAAACATTGCATACCCTAAGAGAGCATTTCTGCTGAGAATGCCAGGACTACCCACAGTCCAAAAAGAGACTCAGAGAATTTTTAGACTTGCCTCAGCACAGGCCTCTAGCTATACCCCCTGTCCTGAATATTGTAGATGATGTCTTTATGGGATCCAGTCTTACCCCTGATACTTTACCACCAGCTCCTGATAGGTACTACAGAGTACCTGACTCTCACAAACTTCTCTTTAAAAATCCCACTGTGGATCCAGAGACCATTTACCAGGGACCTAAAAGTATTAAGGCTACTACAGCCAAAAACCCTACCCCTTCGGACAGGGATTTTAGGGCTTTAGACAGATGGGGTAAGAAGGTATATATCTCTGTAAGTCTTGCCATCAGGGCTTTAAATTGCTAGTTTCACATGTTGAAGTACCAGCAGCATATTATGGAACTAATTAAACAAAAAAAATGTTGTTGATTCCTGATTGTGCAGAAAATAAAGATTTGCAAGAGTTAATGCATTCTGCAAACCAAGTTGGTAAACATACTTTGCAGTGTGGTTTTGATGCCTTAGAAGCATCTTGCAGGACTGCTGTCACTGGGTCTGTTCTGAGAAGGCATGCTTGGCTGAAGGAACTAATCTTGCCAGACCATGTCAAAGCAAAATTGCTAGATGCTCCATTAAACCAAAAATGTTTGTTTGGCACAAAAGCAGAAGAAGTTCTTAAAATGATGGAGGAAAAAGCTAAATCTGTGCAAACTGTTAAAGATTTCTTAAGGTACAGCCACCTAGATTCAGTAGGCATTGACCTTCTAAAAACTGGTCCTTTCCAGTCCATCCCAGACCTTCTTAGTCCAAACCCAGGGGCAACAGACCACAAAGACTACTGTCTCAGGGTATGCACAAATCTTTACAATGGAGTGCTCCCACCTCAAAAAACAGGGAGTGGTAAGCCACACCCTTATGGGAAAAGTTCATAATGACTTGTCTTTCATCCTTCCCAGCCATGCCCAAGTACTTGCACCCCTAGGAGGAATACTCGCCCTGCATGCAAAAAAATGGGAGTACATTATACAGGGCCGATGGGTCTTAAACATTGTATCCCAAGGATACAGATTCTACTTCCACTCACTGCCAACCCCAAGTGGGTTGCCAGACCTTCCTCCAAACCAGTGGGCAGATGCCCAAAAGCAAATACTTTCTCTTCTCAATATCAGGGCTATACAAACTGAGCAAAGGGGATGGGGTTTCTACTCCAAACTGTTCCTGGTACCCAGAAAAGAGAACTATTGGCACCCTATCCTGGATCTGTGAATTCTCAACACCTTCCTGGTGGTACCAAAATTCAAAATGCTTACACTCCAGCATCTGCTTCTTATGCTAGCCAAGGGCTCCTGGCTGGTCACCCTAGACATAAAAGAAGCTTATCTGCACATCCCCATAAGGGAATCTTGCAGGAAATATCTATGTTTTAGGACAGGCTCTATGCACTATCAGTTCTCTGCACTTCCCTTTGGCTTATCTACTGTGCCCAGGGTATTCACAAAGTGCCTGGCTCCAGCCATTGCATACTGCAGGCAGAGAAATATTCAAATTTACCCATACTTGGACAACTGCCTAATTCAGGCGGACAGTCAGGAATTGCTACTTCATCATCTGACGCTTGTAAAGAGACTCCTAACTTCTCTGGGGTATACCATCAATGAAAAGAAATCACATCTGGTACCCAGCCAAAAGATTGTGTTCCTGGGAGCAAGCTAGAAAAATACTGCAAGTCCAGGGGTCATGGCCTCATGCATTCTTCTAATTCATTATGCAAGGCTGCATATGAGGAAACTTCAATGGTACTTAAAAAGTCTCTGGTGTCAGCATTCTCAGGACCTAGAAACAGTGATTCCTATCATTCCTTGCCTAAGGACAGAGTTACTTTGGTGGGCAGAGGCTTGCAACCACAGCAAGGGACTCCCTTTCACTCAACCCCTCACTGCCCAAACCCTGACAACAGACGCATCAGACTATGCATGGGGTGCTCGCATGGCAGGCAAATGCATTCAAGGAAAATGGAGCCCAGGACAAATTCAGATGCATATCAATCAAAAGGAAATATTAGCTGTACAGAATGCACTGACAACCTTCAAATAACTTATCCTTCCAGGACAACTCTTGATAAAGATAGACAACACCACAGTTATGTGGTACATAAACAAGCAGGGGGGAACTCATTCTTACCCACTCTGCAGGTTAGCCATGGCTCTGTGGAACACAGCCTTGAGCAATCAAGTGCACTTGCAAGCTCAATTCCTGCCAGGCAAACAAAATTCACTGGCAAACAACTTAAGCAGAAATCTACTGGACCCACATGAGTGGAAACTGGAACCCAACTCATTCAAACTTTTAATCCATAGGTGGGGGACACCAGAGTTGGACCTCTTTGCTTCTCCCCAAAACCATCAATTGAGCAAATTTTGCACCAAAACTCCCCACAGCCAAGCATGGAAAGTGGATGCCTTATCCTTTACATGGGAAAACGTCTCAATCTATGCCTTTCCCCCTCTGCTCCTCCTCTCAAAAGTACTACTCAAGATCAAACAGGACAGGCCAAGGACAATCCTTATTGATACCAGACTGGCCATGCCAGCACTGGTACCCACTCCTACGCAGTCTGACAGCAGTGCCACTCTGGCACCTACATTAGACCCCCTCTCTGCTGTCTCAGCAGGAGGGACAGATTTTGCATCCTCAGCTGCCAACCCTGAACCTCGCAGCCTGGCGTATTCCCTGAATACATCACCAGCAACCCTCAGCAAACAGGTGCTGGATGTCATCCTTGAGGTCAGGAGGCCTAGTACGAGGAAATTCTATTCAGAAAAGTGGAAAAGATGCTGTTCTTGGAGCCAGTCTCAAGGAAAGGACACAGCCATGCCCACCTTACCTCAAATCCTAGATTATCTAGCAGAGCTGCTCCACAAAGGCTTATCCTTCTCATCAATTAAGATTCATGCCTCTGCCATCTCAGCTCATTACAATACTGAGCCACCCCTCTTCTCTCACCCACTGATCAAACAGTTCTTGAGAGACGCTAACAATCTAAGACCCCCGAGGAGAGCTCCCACTCCTACCTAGGACCTTAACTTTGTACTAGAGACATTCATGCTTCCCCCTTTTGTGCCTGCTGCTACAGCAGAGTTAAAATTCCTCTCTTGGAAAACAGCCTTACTTCTAGCCATCACTTCAGCAAGAAGAGTGTCTGAGTTACAGGCTCTTATGACTATGGAACCCTTCATTATCTTCCATGCGGACAGGGTTTCCCATCATTTATGCCCAGGGTGGTATCCAGTGTGGCTTTAAACCAATCCAGCCATTTACCAACCTTTTTTCCTAATCCTCAGAATAAAGGGGAAAGGATCCTGCATTCCTTGGATGTGCACAGACAGCTCAGGCTCTACCTTGACAGGACTAAGCCTTTCAGAAAAACTGACCAGCTGCTAGTCAGCTTTGCTACAGGGGCAGAGGGCAAGGCCATTTCAAAGCAAACCATTTCCAAATGGATAACACACTGCATCCATTTCTGCTACAAACACCATGGAAAACCTATCCCACAGGGGATCAAAACTCATTCCACTAGGGCTACCTCAACTTCTACAGCATTTCTCAGGGGAGTCCCTACCAGGGACATCCTGGAAGCTGCAAACTGGAGTTCTGTACACACCTTCATCAAGCATTACCACTTACCTGTCTTGGATTTTCCACAGCAGTCTTACAAGGCCTGCTAGCCAGCCCTAATACTTCTTGACTGCCTCCACCCTTCCTCAGCTTTGGGAATCAACCTAAGTGTGATGACTGCAACAGTGAAACATGAAGAACATAGTACAATTTTGTACACTTACCATAAGTGTAGATGTTGGAGTGTATTCACTGTTGCAGTCCTGGTTACCCTCCCTCCAGCCCCCTGACTTCTCTATGCTTTCTACCTTTACTCTTTTTCACCATATCTTATGACTATGGTATTTACGTTTTACTGGAGGTGTTCCAACCATGTAATTGCTTCCTATTTTGGGGGCTCCTGACATCTGGGGCAAGAAAAACTGATGTAATGGCATCGGCTGCATGTTTTATACCCCTGACGACCTGACATCATGGAAGAGGTGACAGCATCCGACTCAGAAATCCCAAGTCTCTGGTATTTGGGCTGACTGATGGCCACCTGCAGGCAGATAGCCCAAGTGTGATGACTGCAACAGTGAATATACTCAAACATCTACATTTATGGTAAGTGCACACAACTGTACTTTCCTGCATCTATCATCCGGGAAGCGCTTCCAAAGCATATGTTGCAGAACTACGAGATTCAGGAACAGCTTCTTCCCTAATGTCATCAGGCTGCTGAACTCTAATAACCACTACACTCCATGATGTCCAACTGGGTCAGTAGATACTGTCTCAAATTGTGCAAGAACCTGGTTGCCAGTCTCACCTAATACTTAATGCAGTATTCACTATGACTGTAACTTATGGGCCATCTAGGGCAGTAGCAATACAGTAAAATATCTCTTATTTCAGTGCATTGCATGCAGATTCATAAATTAACCATAGTACAATACTTTAAGGTCCATAGTACATTACTCTAATGCTCACAGTGCAATACGCAATGTCTCTTTCTGTGCAAGGATCAATGCAATGTCTTAAAGTATCTGTGCAATACTAAAGTCTCATGCAAGTAAGTGTTCAGTTCAAAAAGTGTTAAAATATATTTCTAATTATGTGAAATATTAGTCTGTCTACCTGCAAGTCTGTGATGTAATAGCTAGGTGTTATATGTGTAAATGTCTGTGAAAATAGTCTATATGTTGTCTGCACATTGAGTCTGGAGATATGGAATTTCATTCAGTTTTTGCACTTGACTTTTGTGGCAATGTGTATCCTGAAGAGCTCCAGCATGATAGTGGACAAGTAGAACAGACATGTTCTACTGCCTCATGAATGGTGTCTCAATCCAATGTGGTGAAGGAAATCTTTCGCTGCTGGGGCCAGCCTTGCTGCGATCTCTTTGCCTCCCCATGAACAACAAGTGCAGCAGCTACTTTGCCTTAATCCCCTCTCAGAAGGAGTCCCCATGAGATAGTCTCCTTCTCGAGTGGCCCTCGGGTCTTCTTTATGCCTTTCCTCTCATTCCTGTCTTCCTAAAGAAAGCTCAAAGGTTGCAAGCCAAAGTGATCCTCATTGCACCTTTCTTGCCCAGGCAAGTGTGGTTCCCATTTCTATGGCTTCACTTGATTCACCATCCTTGGATTCTAGACCCAGCTCCAGACCTGCTGTCTCATCCATAGGGATTGCTGCATCCCGATCTATGCACTCTTAAGTTCACATCTTGGTTCTTCCAATTCCATTAGTCAGCAGGCAGAATAATATTACTTCCCCCATACGAAAAATTCTTCTGGCTTCCCATAGACCTTCCACCAGGAGACTCTGTTCCAGTAAATGGAAGAGATTTTCAATTTGGGCTTCTGAAAACAATTTATATCCATTCTTGGCACCTATTGAAAAAGTTTTAGAATTTTTAGCTGCCCTTTTTACCAAAGAGCTTCTGCTTCCACCATTAGAGCTCAGTTAGCAGCCATTTCTAATTTTCGCAACTGATACGGCAACCATTCTTTAATTAGTATACCTTAATTTATTTGAAAGGATGTTGTATGATGCACCAAAGTCTTAAAGTACAACCTCCAGATGTCTGAAATGTCGAGTGACAATGTTGCGAACTCCAATGAGCGAATGCAAAATTTTCGATATTTTGTTTTCAGGACATGTTGATTTTCGAGATGTAAAGTCGCACAATAGTGCAATAGTATAGCTGCCATTCAAGTAAATGAATTTATACCCTTTAATTTCCCATCACTTATTCAAGATCTTTCTCAAAGGTGCTTTATGCCTAAAACCTCCATTCAAAGATCCCTTAGCTCTGTGGGATTTAACCTTAGCTTTGCAATCTTTAGTATTACCTCTCTTTGAACCAGGAGCTACTTTCCATCTCAAATTCTTTCCAGGAAAACTCTTTTTGTAGTAGCTCTCACTTCTGCCAGAAGAGTGTTTGAAATCCAGGCATTTTGTGCAAAACCCCTGTATATCATTTTTCAAAAAGATAGGATGTCATTAAGCACTAACCCTTCCTTTCTTCTTATGGTGGTCTCTGAATCCATTATTAATCAAACTATTGAATTACCAGTTTTTCTTCCCCCAAATTTTCCAACAAAGGTGAATATTGCTTGCATTTACTGGACATTCATAGGCAACTACATTTTTACACTGACAGGACTAAAGAGTCCATTAAATCAGATAAATTGTTTATTTGCTTTTCTAGCCCAAAGGTTGGAAAAGCTGTGTCAAAAGTGACTTTAGCTAGATTGCTGAGAGATTGTGTTATTTCATTTATGAACATAAGAACCAAAAGTTATCTGTATCTATAAGAGTGCATTCAACCAGATCAATTGCCACATCAGCTGTTTTTCACTCAAAAGCTTCCAGGGCTGAAATATGTGCAACTGCAACTTGGGCTATGCCTCCTAAGTCATTACAAATTCAATATGGTCACCAGGGGAAGAGCATCCTTTGGTTTTATGGTTCTCAGGAATATCCTTCCATAAGGCCACCCAGGAAACAAAGTAGCTGGGGTCTCTGCCCCATTCATCAAGAATGTACATTGAGTGACATCAGATAAAGAAGTTATGTACTCACCATAACATTCCATCTGTGTTAATCTTTGTTCATTCCTGACATCCCATCCACCTTCCCCCTCCTGTAGATTTCTTGGGGGATCGCACCCTTTTCCTGGGTTTCCATAGGATTTTTACCTTGGACATTCCTTCTGCTTACAACTTCTGTGTACACTTTTGTTATGGTCTGCAAACTTGATCTGAAGTAATGTAGAGATGGGTATTATGGGTAGAGTCTTAGCGTGAGAGTTTTTTGGCTGGCGGCTGTATAATGGCCGAGCTGGTTCCAAGGATCAGAACCAAGTCCCATTCGTCAAGAATGAATGAAGATTGACAACACAGATGGAATGTTATGGTGAGTGCATAACTTCTTTTTAGAGGCTGGCACCGGCATTCTGCAGTAGTCTACAGCACCATCCAAGGTATCTGTCATCCTTCACCTTTCTCCAGTTCCAACCACTGTTTTTTTACTGACTGCACATGCAGTGAAACCATTTTTATTCCATAGAATGAGTGTGTGGCATCCCAAGGCTATGCAGGAGCCCTATGGCCAATTCATACCTGCTGATGTAGCTGAACTGTCCTATTCATTCCCGAGTGGTGAGAGTCTAGTAGTAAGGAGTGGGCTAGCTTGCTTGTCCTGTGAGATTCCATGCCCATCACTGAAGCACAGTCCATCTCTGTGAATCACTGAGCCCTGCTGTGTGCCACAGTGAGGAAAGGCCTCTCCATACGTGTGCAGGATGGCAGCTTGTACTTGTATCACGTCATGTTCCGTGTGTGCAACACCTAGTGCTCCCTCTTGGTATCACCTAAGTTGTGAGCCAAGTCACTCACTCTCATTCTCCTCTACCAGCTCTATCAGGTGTTAGAGCTGATCAAACTCTGGTCATCTGGACCATTCTCAGGAGTTTAACTATCTATGCCTCTAGGCTAGCACTTTCCCAACCTGTCTGTGTAAAAACTGTGTAAACTCAAAACAACTTCAAAAGCTATACACATTGTTTTCTCAGTCTGCCAACCATAAGAAAGGCTGCAGGTTGCTATAACCAGTGAAAGCTATGTACCCTGAGGCCCTTCCTCATTTTTTTGCTTGTTATATTCAGAAGTTGGTAATATCATCAAAGAGAGGGAAATGGTTCTGTGGTAAGCAAATTCCATATAAAGACAGGCATTCACAGTATCTTTTTTGCCTAGTGCCTGATCAGAACATTGAGGATTCTACCATTTGTCAGGCTTTTGTCCCCCCCAAAAATCTTGTGAAGCCATCTTTATTTTCTGAAAATGTGTTTAAAGAATAAACAACTGAAAATCTAGAATGAGACACCATATCTGCTGAATTTCCCACCTCCGACATTCCCTCACAACCAAAGAAGAAAGCTAAAAAACTGAAAGAAAACTGTACAGCTTCAATTTCCATCACATCAGACTCTGATGTACCCATTGATGCAGGTGAGAATCCCACAGATTGTTCAATTGGCCTGTTCCATCTGTCTTGACCCCACTGGAGGTAGTCTTATCCAACCAGTCAGACCAATGCTGAGACCTTGAAGGGGAAACCCAAACTAGTAGTTTCAGAGGGATCAGATGGAATTCCTCAAATTTAAGTTATCAAGGATGTCCCTAGTTCTCTGATGGAAGTTAGTCTGGAGTCAGGTCCTTCCCATGTAGTTTCATTGGATTCTCTGAAGTAAAGAAAATACAAGCATTTATCTTCTGAATCCACTTCTGTTGCTTGATACCCTCAGCAAGAATGGCAAAATAAATCCTAGGAACGGTTTCAGTTTCTAATGGTTCTTAAACTACCTCAGTTTTATTCTTCATGATTTTCTACCCCTCTTAAAGAAAGAGCAATACATCTGATGAAGACTGTTCTTCCTGTAACCCAGAATCTGATCATTTTATTCTTCTTAGATTCATTTCCATTCAGGATAGGAATTTGAAACTCTGTTTCCCCTCAGGAAGAACTCTCCTTTGGGGTTACTATTCAGAAAATGATCCAACATTTGAACTGGAAGGGCAAGCAAATGCCTGAATCACAAAAGAGATGACTACAGTCTTTTGCTTATGGATGTGAGCTCTTTCCTGTCCTCCCAGGTCTTGAGGATTTGGAAGACACTATCCTACATAATATTTGATCTGTGGATACTAATTTACCTAAATGCTTGTATAGAAATCCAACTTTGTACATGTATATAGTGATGCTGGCAAGCCCTCTAGATTTCTCCCATCTTCCAGTGCTCTCCTTAAAAAATAATGACAGTTAAGCCATGGATAGATATGAAGAAAAAGGTTTATACATCAGCTGCTGTAACATTTTGTGCTCAACTACCAAAAACATATGCTAAAACATTTTCTATCAATTTTTGACAACATGAACAAATTTATGACAAATATACATGACATTGATTCCAAATCAGCAATTTAATTTTTCTCAGCTTCTCAAGTGAAACACTTCTATTAAGTGTGCCTACATTGTGGCAGATTCTTCCTCCAGGGATGCTGCCTCTGGTCACTGCTGAGAAGGTACTTCTGACTAACAGTGCAATCTCTCACAGAAGACAAAAATGTAAAATTTTCAGAAGCTGTTTTAGACGAGGACTTGCTTTTTTGGACCCCCTTCAGCAGAAATAGTCAAAAAAAGTTCAAATAAAGAGGCAGAATTATATAGGGGTTTAAACAACTTTTTCTTTCCACTGTTCCAAAATTTCAGAGATATTACCCTTTCAAGTCAGGCCATTTCTGTCATAAAAATGGTTACAATGTAGTGGCAAGAAATAAAAAAAATGACAGGACAAGCTTAAAACTGATTTCAAGGGAACTAAAGGTAAAACCTTCCAGCTACTGACTACTGCACCCCCCCACACACACACACACACTCCCCTCCCTCAACCTTAGCCTTCCAAACTTTCTGTCAGTCTTCCCCTTTGTAAAAAGATGACAGTAGACACCGGGGCTTTGAGAACCATTCAGAATGGGTATACTCTTCAGTGGAATTTTTTCTTTTTAGCGCTCAGTTCTTCAAGTTTCATAAAACCAACATTTTGTGGGATCATTTGCTCCAGGGAGTAATATAACCTGTTAGCCAAATCAAAGACTGAAGGGTTTCTTCTCCAGATATTTTTTGCTCCCAAGGAAGGAGGCATTTGAAGACCTATTCTAGGTCTCTTAATTCTAAACACTTAAACATTCCAAAATTCAAAATGCTAACTTTAAAAAACCCTTTTCCTATCATTTTTCAAATGCTTTTTTCTCCACGCTGGATGTAAAGGATGTTTATCTTCATATTCCAGTCCATCCTTTTCACAAGAAATGCTTAATATTCTATGCCTTTGGATTGCACTTTCAGTTTACTGCTTTGCCTTTTTGGCTTTCCATTGCTCTGTGAGTATTTATAAAGTGCATAGTCCCAGTAGTAGCATTCTGCAGGTTTGAGGGTATCTCCATTTATGTTTACCTGGGTGATATGCTAATTCAAGCCATTTACATCACAAGTTTCTTGAGGACTTGCAATTCACAGTCAGTTTCTTTCAGAATCCGTTATTCTCCCTATATTTCAATAAGTCCAATGTTCTTTCTCACCATTCTCTGCTGTTCCTTGTTTGCTGCTTAAATCTTCTCTGGTATTGGCTTTTCTTCCATCTGACAATATTATATTCTTAGCAGACTTCTTTCAATCTCTGACAAACCATTCTCTCACCTTTGCAAGATAGATTCTGAGAGCCCTGGGGAAAATGGCATTCACCATTAAGTCTGGTTCCCTTTGCCAAACTGCACACCAAGAAAATCCAGTGGTACCCAAAAGTCCATGTTGGTTAAACACTGTCATCCTCAGTCTTTCCACATTCCTCTCTTACTATTCATGAAAAAGTACTGGATTGCTGAAATAAACATGAAGCCAGGACTTGCTCTTCAAATTCCAGCCCCCTTCAGTACGTCTCAACAGATGCATTAAACACAGCAGGGGATAGGTTGGGCATGTTCAGAGAGTTTCAAGGTGCAATAAGTTTCCTCAAAAAGGAGAAAAAAACAACATATAAATATAAGAGGTAAAAGCATTGAGTTTGGCTGTACAAATGGTCTCCAGGAACTCTTCAAGTTTTGACAGACACAATTATGTGGTATATGAACAAACAAGGGGCATAAAATCCTCTTCCCTGTGCAGACTTGCAGTGTTTGGGGCATTCTATTCACCACAGCTTCTTTCTCCAAACAGTTTACATTCATCAGAATAGATCTACTTTGCACATCATCTGAGCAGATCAAGGGCAGATGTACACAAGTGGATGTTGAGTAGGGATGTCTTCCTAAAGATAGATCTATTGGTGAATTTCCCATTGATGGATTATCCATCTCATGTCTGAACAATCCGCATTTCTGTGTTGTTATAAATTGCCCGTGTTTGTTCAGCCTTGAGCTCATCTGCTACACGCTACTATACTCTTAGCGGCCATATTGCTAATTGTGAAATATTTCCACCAGATCTGACTAAAATATCAGCCTTAATACACCTGAGATAAGTACATTTTGTGTTCTTACTGAGTTTACTGTAATAACTGTGCAATGTTTTTGGTATTATGAGTAGTCTAGCTAAGATTTGTTGTGGTTTGTACTGTAGGGAAAGTGAAGAAACAACCTAACCTTTCTAGGCATCTGATTGCTGTAGATCCTTGAAATGCACTGTTTTTGTTATTGGCCAGCGTGCTTGTTGGAGTATTTTCTGTGTTATTTGCACAAGCTTGAGCTCATTTGCCATGAGCTGCTACTCACTAAGTTACCATGCTACTGATTCTGAGTCCTGAAGATCTGTGCCTTACCTGCTGACCTATTAGAGATCCAGTAGTCCAGAATCTGGTGCATCTCCACAAATTGAATAGTACTACAAGTACTAAAACAAGGGATCTAAATCTGAACCATCATATGAATTGACTAAGGAGGACAGTAGTTCATTACACAGCACCCTCATGTCTGGAATAAACCCCCACTGCAAATAAAGCAGTGTAACGCATTATCTTCCTTCAAACAAGGACTAGACAATTTGGATGGGTATACACAGCTTCACCCCCTGGCTTTACTGGTCTGGCCCTGCTGGAGAGAGGAGATTCACTGTGAGGATGGATACCAGCAAAGAATAAATGATCAGAAGACATGGTTGCCCTGATTTTCTATGATTCCTGAAACATTTTGCTCTGCGACTTTTACCAGGAAACCTGAGCAACAGACACCTTCACTTGGTAAGGGAAATTCCCAAATGCCTTTCCTCTCTTACAAAATGTTCTCCTGAAAATTCAGGAGGATGATGTTGTTCACCCCCAGACAGCACTGGTTCTTTCTTCTCTTTCAAACGGCAGTCACAAATCATTACTCCATAGGGTGGACTTACCCACACAACAGAAGGTGTCTCTTATCCACCCATCCTGAAAACTCTCAACCTCAAGGTTTGGATAATACACTTTTGGCTCCTTTTAGGCATGTGTATTCTAAGGATGAGCTATAGGTAATAAAGGACACTTGGAAACCTGTAACTACTTAAACAGCTTTTGGAATCATCCCATTGGTTAGCATTACTACAGTAGTGATCTAATGCTGAACATAGTGCAGTTGTAGAAGAATTTGCCATAACAGTGAATGTTCAAATTGATCACTGTTGTAGTATATCCACCCCTCCATCCAGCCTCTCTTTTTTATTCTTTGGTTTTGGTAGAGGTGGCAGCCCCCTATTTGTCTTGCAATCCCCCTCTTTCCCCTGTATAGTATATCCTGAGTATATACTCTTTGTACTTACCCTCAGTAACTTCATTAGGGAAGAGGATTTTGGCACTAATATGTCACTTATGTACTAGTGCACAACCCTAATGCCTAGGTCTAATGTCACATGTACAGTGCATGAGGAAGGAGCACTTGATATTTGGCATCCTAGGTTGATGTTTAATATCCCTGGAAGGATACATCCCAATAGTTAGCATTACTGTAGCAGTGATCTGTTTGAACAAGCTCTTACACAACTGTACTTTCCACAACCACGGTAATCCTCCATTAATATTCCACACCATAAGGGAAATTTTCTTTTGAATTATTCAGGTATTAACAAGTAGTCCTCCTGTAACCTGAATCAAAAATTCTCAAGAGGTTCCTCCCCAAATAATAAAAAAACAAGTTCACATGCCATTTCTGCTCCAGCCACAGTAGTGAATCAGCTTTACTGGCCTTCACTGGGTATTGTCGTGCAAAGCAAATGGTAGTCAAGTGTTAGGGGAAGTCTTTTTAGAACTACCTGAAGCAGTCAATAGAGTCTCCACACCACTATCTTGCCAGTTCACACAGTTTGTTAGACGGAATGATGATTTGTCTCTGAATGAACGCATACTGTCTGGTCTGCCACAAAGATTCAAACTGGGCCTCCTCCTTTGTAACATCTTTGTGAATAACATCTGCCAGTTCTTATCAGTATTTGGATTGTTTATTATACTTCAGTCAGTGCCATTGCAGAAGTAACTTTTCATCTCCTAAAGCCTGCTTAAAAGTAAATGAATGACTGTCTTATTCATGAGTTTTGAATGCCAACAGAACTGGAGACATGCTGTTAAACTAAGATTTGTCAAGTTATTAGTTATCAGATGGCCTTTGTATAGTATACTATGAATAAGATCAAACGTAGATATTATTGAGTTTTATGTGTCATCACTGTCAGAATCTGAAGTCTGATCAATATGTCAAGAAAAGTATTAAGAAACAAATCAGAAGTTTGGTATAATGAAACCTTTTCCAACTGATCATGTACACGTCTCCATCGTTTGCTCATATCTACTGCCTAACCTTTTGTATGCATATTCCATGTTTGAGTCTTCACAACACTCTACACTTGAACAAGCTTGTAGTAAGGCTATAACATTTGCAGATATCTCAGAAATGAGATTTCATCACTGTCTTGCCTTACAGAAACCGCAGTGGACAGAACTATTGCGTATATATATATATATATATATATATATATATATATTTTTTTTTTAACTGTGCTAAAAGGTCCCAGCAACATCCTTTATTCATCTGAGAGATACTTGGCTATTTTGGCATTTGTTAACCTGACATATCCCCACAAGGTGCTTCAGGTCTGAATTACAACAGAACCAGCAAAACAAAAGTAGATAAAGTGCTCAAACAACAAAACTAATAACCGTAGTAAAAAAGGCACTCTGGAAGGGACAACCACAATCCAAACCAAATTTTAATAATGTCACTTGAAGTAAAATGCAATAAAATTACAAAAAAATACACAAACGCTTAATGTTTCATTGCGTTTTCATCTTATACAAACGTCATCAGATGTCAGCGTACCACTTTACCACCACCTTTTATAAATCCATTAAACTGTCCAATAAATCAATTATTCAAGCAACACAATCATCATTTGCAAGCCAAAAGAATCACTGCACATGAGATCAGGGAAAAGAACTAAACATATAAATGTTAAAATATACAATGAAATATAATAAGAACTGACCTATATAATCACCCTAAAAAACAATATTATATGTTCATCCAACATTTAACAAATCATTAGCAGTCAAAGAAATTTTTTTATAAAAAATTATAATAAAAAAATGTTTGTTTGTGTGTGTATATATATATATATATATATATAAATAAAATATATGGATTCCATACATTTGGTCAAATTACACTTAGTCGAAAATGATACCAGGCATTGCACTTCACTGAAAGCTCACTTGGTCAAAAATGTAATATAGCCCCTGCCCCACTGCAGTGCAACCCTGGAGTGAGAATATTAAATAAGGGGGTGTGTGGTGGCATAGCCCCCACATAATTGTAATGTATTCGGTATTATAAGAAGGTATATCCATGAGAAATGCATTGATATATATATATATCTTTAGTAAAAAGCATTGGCATAATGGGGGGGGGGGCTACACTCCCCTCCTATTTAATATTCTCACTCCAGGGTTGCACTGCAGTGGGGTAGGGGCTATATTCCATTTTCAACCAAATGAACTTCAACCAAGTGAGCTTTCAGTCAAGTGAAATGCCTGGAATCATTTTTGACTTAAGTGCAATTCGACCAAATGTATGCAATCCATATATGTATATATATATATATATATATATATATATATATATATATATATATATATATATATATATATATATATACATACATACACATACACATACACACACATACATATATATATAGATAGAGGATCTATATTACGTGATCGAAAATTCAGTTGTTCGAACATGTAATGATCGACCCCAATTGAGCGAAACGGCAGAATGTCGAACATGTAAACAGAAATCTCCATAAGGGGAGATTTCCATTTACTGCAATGTAGTGTGGTCTTGGAGTTGGTATATTTAAGTAGCAGGGGGTGTGGGGGGTGCAGGGGGGGCTTGCCTCCCTGTATAAAGCAGTTTAATGGTTTGTTTGGGTTTTTGTTATTTTTTTCCGGCCATTTGACATTTTGCCCTTTTGTTCAATTGGGGTCGATCATTACGTGTTCGAACATCTGAATTTTCAATCACGTAATATAGACCCATATCTATATATATATATATATATATATATATATATATATATATATATATATATCTATATGAAGGTTTACAATACATCTTTTGTTATCCAACATTACCATCTACTGACCAAACCATGTAATTTTCTAAAGTTTAACTGCTCTAAGCTTAAGTAGTGGTGCTAGGGAGACCGAACTTATTGGCTTCAAGGACAATCTGCCAATATAGTTCCCTGTATTCCAGTCTAGTCTCCCAGGGAACCCCCCCCTTAAATCAAAAGGAACTATTTCAGTTACAAAGAAGTTAAAGTCTGTGCCCATACAAGCCAGAGTATGCTTGTATAATGCATTATTTAAATTATTTTTCTATGTCATACCTATGCTCTTAAATTCTTAGTCTAAACTTCCAGTTTTACCTGTATAAATGCATTGCATTTATTACCTAAAGTGATGTAAACAACTCCACCAGTGTTACAATTGGCATAACTCTTACCTTTAATAAACCTATCTCTACTATTTAAATATAAAATATCACCCTCTTTTATGTGTGGGCACTGAGGCCAACCCCACACTTATAAGTGGCTGTCTTTCCTTGTTTTGTAAATGTCTGTTCAAACCTTTTGTTTTCCAAAATATTTTAATATTAAGACCCTTCCTATAAATACACTTAAAACATCTTTCAAAAATTACATTTAGGTCTGAAATGCTGGCAAATTTTCCCCATTCCTTTTCTGTTATGTTTCTAACCAACCCCATCATATGTAATAACTAAGGCACTCTCATAAGTGTTATCACTTAATTCAGTGATCGAACAATTTTAAACTGTACTTCCTACACCTTTCCCTGGGGGGGGGGGGGGCAAACCTTGTTTTTCTCCCTTCCAAAACTTCCTCATAAACATCCACCAATAAATTCTCAGGATTCCCTCTTGCTTTGAACATATTTATTAAAGATTGGCCCTCACCCCTAAAGTCCTCGTCCTCTGAAATCTTTCTACTCACTTGTACAAATTAGCCCTTCACCAAATCTCTTTTTTTGACAGAAAGAGTGAGCGCTTGTATAATGCAAATATGAATTTGAAAAGGTCTCTTTTCTATATACCTTGGATTTAATTTTGCCATTGTATTTCAAAATGTTAACGTCCAAATACCTCATTTTGTTGTATTTTATCTCATAGGTGAATCTTAAAAAAGTGGTAGTGCTAGATATATAATTAAACAATTTCTAAAAACGTTTCTTCCAAATCCACCCAAAATAAACAAATATCCAAAAACGCCTATATAGGCTCCAGCAATCCTTAAATTCTGAGTTAAATACATATTTCTGCTCCCAAAAAGAAAGGATGATATTTGCATACGTGGGTGCACAATTAGCCCCCATTGCAACACCCCCAAGTTTTTGGAAGAATTCATTCTCAAAAAAATTATTTTTCAACACTTGCTCTATTAAAACTAAACAAGTACGAAACTCATTTAAATATAACTCACTATAAACACTTAAAACTTCCTCAAACCAATCTAAGCCCAAAATCATGTGGTGTAGAGGTAAATAGGTCAACAATATCTATAGTAATAAAAATCAATTTATCAGTATATAAATCACTATCAACCCTCTTTAACAAATCCCAAGAATCTTTGTCCCCATCATAAAAAGCTTCTTAAGCTTTATGTCCAAGTATTCAAGTATTTGGCTAATGGGGCTGTAACAGAGCCTTCCACAGGTACAGAAGGCTGGGGGGGGGGGCACTCGTATCTTTATACACCTTCGGAATACAAAATATAGAGGGAACTCTAAGTTTGTGTACATCTAAAAATGAGAAGTGTCAAGATCTGTGAGCCCCTTTACCAACAAATCATTCAAACATATAAAAAAATATTTTGTAAGCTATATTTATCTCATTCAGAGATACACTAGTATATTTGGTATTGTTCCCTAAGATTTCCATAATCTTTCCTTCATAAATAATGTTAACCATAAAAACGACCCCTCCCCCTTTATCTGGCTTCATAATCCTTAATAATTTATTATTCCTAAATTCTTCCAATAAATCCCTCTCTTCTTTAGTTATTTACTTTACATTTGTTGACCGGGGAGGTCCAACTGGACAGAGCTGTCCATTTTCAGAGGAGGCCCAGGGAGAAAAGCTCCAGAACAATTGTTAACATGCTATACATTTACATGCGCATTGTGGTTTACGCATTCACTTATAAAAATATAGCAGATAATAACATATGATTGCATAAGATATTTTCATAAGCATACTGGTTTAGACATACAATTAAAAGTATAGCAGGTAGCAACATATGATGGTTGTTCATACAGTATGTTTAGTAGAGATAATCTTGAAGATGTACTGAAGATAAGACAAGAAGGGAAAAACTAAAAAAGGAGGAGAATATAGACAAGTTCTTATGAGATGCATTGACAATTTAAGGGAAAGCTTTTCAACTTAGGCTATGGGAGATTTAGTGGGTATAGATGGGACAGTGGGGAGTAGATGACAGTGAGTTGGTAAGTAATACAGCTAGATCTTAGCCTGCCAAAGCTGAGGTTTTAAGCAGAAAATATTCCAAAATGTACCACTTAAAAAGGCAGTGATATGTTATCAATGAATGAGACTATCCCTGCCTTTAATTAATAACAGGCAATACAAATCTAGCAACCACTAACTGAAAAAACAGAGTCAAAACTTCCAGTTCAGTTAATATTCAGTGCAACACAAATAAATCAATTAAAATGTTGTATTATTTGAAAAAAACTGCAGATAAAAGGTACTTAAATTCTCTTATACATCCAGTTGAATACAGCTAGATCTTAGCCGGCCAATGCTGAGGTTTTAAGCAGAAAATATTCCAAAATGTGCCACTTAAATAGGCAGTGACAGGATAGCAATGAATGAGACTACCCCCATCTGCAATTACTAATAGGCATTAAAAATGTAGCAAACACTAACTGAAAAAACAGAGTAAATACTTCCAGTTCAGTTAATATTCAATGCAACACAAATAAATCAATTAAAATGCTGTATTATTTGAAAACGGTACAGATAAAAGGTACTTAAATTCTCTTAAACGTCCAGTTGGATACAGCTAGATCTTAACCGGCCAAAGCTGAGGTTTTAAGCAGAAAATATTCCAAAATGTACCACTTAAATAGGCAGTGATAGGATATCAGTGAATGAGACTACCCCCGCCTGCAATTACTAACAGGCAATAAAAAATCTAGGAAGCACTAACTGAAAAAACAGATCCAAAACTTCCAGTTCAGTTAATATTAAATGCAACACAAATAAATCAATTAAAATGCTGTATTATTTAAAAAAAGTGCAGATAAAAGTACTTAATTCTCTTATACATCCAGTTGAATACAGCTAGATCTTAGCCGGCCAAAGCTGAGGTTTTAAGCAGAAAATATTCTAAAACGTACCACTTAAATAGGCAGTGACAGGATATCAATGAATGAGACTACCCCGCCTGCAGTTACTAACAGGCAATAAAAATCTAGCAAGCACTAACTGAAAAAACAGAGTCAAAACTTCCAGTTCATTTAATATTCAATGCTACACAAATAAATCTATTAAAATGCTGTATTTTTTGAAAAAAGTGCAGATAAAAGCTACTTAAATTCTCTTATACATCCATTTGAATACTGTTAGATCTTAGCCGGCCAAAGCTGAGGTTCTAAGCAGAAAATATTCGAAAATGTACCACTTAAATAGGCAGTGACAGGATTTCAATGAATGAGACTACCCCCGCCTGCAATTACTAACAGGCAATAAAAATCTAGCAAGCACTAACTGAAAAAACAGAGTCAAAACTTCCAGTTCAGTTAATATTCAATGCAACACAAATAAATCAATTAAAATGCTGTATTATTTGAAAGAAGTGCAGATAAAAGGTACTTAAATTCTCTTATACAACCAGTTAAATACAGCTAGATCTTAGCCAGCCAAAGCTGAGGTTTTAAGCAGAAAATATTCCAAAATGTACCACTTAAATAGGCAGTGATAGGATATCAATGAATGAGACTACCCCGGCCTGCAATTACTGCCAAGCAATAAAAATCTAGCAAGCAGTAACTGAAAAAAAATGAGTCAAAACTTCCATTTCAGTTTATATTCAATGCAAAACAAATAAATCAATTAAAATGCTGTATTATTTGAAAGAAGTGCAGATAAAAGGTACTTAAATTCTCTTATACAACCAGTTAAATACAGCTAGATCTTAGCCTGCCAAAGCTGAGGTTTTAAGCAGAAAATATTCCAAAATGTACCACTTAAAAAGGCAGTGATAGGTTATCAATGAATGAGACTATCCCTGCCTTTAATTACTAACAGGCAATACAAATCTAGCAACCACTAACTGAAAAAACAGAGTCAAAACTTCCAGTTCAGTTAATATTCAGTGCAACACAAATAAATCAATTAAAATGTTGTATTATTTGAAAAAACTGCAGATAAAAGGTACTTAAATTCTCTTATACATCCAGTTGAATACAGCTAGATCTTAACCGGCCAAAGCTGAGGTTTTAAGCAGAAAATATTCCAAAATGCACCACTTAAATAGGCAGTGATAGGATATCAATGAATGAGACTACCCCCGCCTGCAATTACTAACAGGCAATAAAAAATCTAGGAAGCACTAACTGAAAAAACAGATCCAAAACTTCCAGTTCAGTTAACATTAAATGCAACACAAATAAAGCAATTAAAATGCTGTATTATTTGAAAGAAGTGCAGATAAAAGGTACTTAAATTCTGTTATACATCCATCTGAATACTGTTAGATCTTAGCCGGCCAAAGCTGAGGTTCTAAGCAGAAAATATTCGAAAATGTACCACTTAAATAGGCAGTGACAGGATTTCAATGAATGAGACTACCCCCGCCTGCAATTACTAACAGGCAATAAAAATCTACCAAGCACTAACTTAGAAAACAGACTCAAAACTTCCAGTTCAGTTAATATTCAATGCAACACAAATAAATCAATTAAAATGCTGTATTATTTGAAAGAAGTGCAGATAAAAGGTACTTACATTCTCTTATACAACCAGTTGAATACAGCTAGATCTTAGCCTGCCAAAGCTGAGGTTTTAAGCAGAAAATATTCCAAAATGTACCACTTAAATAGGCAGTGATAGGATATCAATGAATGAGACTACCCCGGCCTGCAATTACTGCCAAGCAATAAAAATCTAGCAAGCAGTAACTGAAAAAAAACGAGTCAAAACTTCCATTTCAGTTTATATTCAATGCAAAACAAATAAATCAATTAAAATGCTGTATTATTTGAAAGAAGTGCAGATAAAAGGTACTTAAATTCTCTTATACAACCAGTTAAATACAGCTAGATCTTAGCCTGCCAAAGCTGAGGTTTTAAGCAGAAAATATTCCAAAATCTTCTTCTTCTTCTTCTTTCGGCTTTTCCCAGTTAGGGGTCGCCACAGCGGAACACCTTGTCCGCACATTGAATGGCAGTGGAGTTTTACGGTGTCGAGTTGCCAGCCCGGAGCCCAACCTTCCACAGAAGGCACACTCACACGCACACCTAGGGCCAATTTAGAGTGTCCAATCCACCTGCAGCATGTCTTTGGGATGTGGGAGGAAACCAGAGCACCCGGAGGAAACCCACGCGACCACAGGGAGGACATGCAGACTCCACACACAAGGCACCCCAGCCGAGGATTGAACCGGAGAACCTCTTGCTGTGAGGCAGCAATGCTAACCACTGCACCACCGTGGCCGCCCAGAAAATAATCCAAAATGTACCACTTAAAAAGGCAGTGATAGGTTATCGATGAATAAGACTATCCCTGCCTTTAATTACTAACAGGCAATACAAATCTAGCAATCACTTACTGAAAAAACCGAGTCAAAACTTCCAATTCAGTTAATATTCAGTGAAACACAAATAAATCAATTAAAATGTTGTATTATTTGAAAAAAACTGCAGATAAAAGGTACTTAAATTCTCTTATACATCCAGTTGAATACAGCTAGATCTTAGCCAGCCAAAGCTGAGGTTTTAAGCAGAAAATGTTGCAAAATGTACCACTTAAATAGGCAGTGATAGGATATCAATGAATGAGACTATCCCTGCCTGCATTTCCTAACAGGCAATAAAAATCTAGCAAGCACTAACTGAAAAAACAGAGTCAAAACGTTCAGTTCAGTTAATATTCAATGCAACACAAATAAATCCATTAAAATGCTGTATTATTTGAAAGAAGTGCAGATAAAAGGTACTTAAATTCTCTTATACAACCAGTTAAATACAGCTAGATCTTAGCCTGCCAAAGCTGAGGTTTTAAGCAGAAAATATTTCAAAATGTACCACTTAAAAAGGCAGTGATAGGTTATCAATCAATGAGACTATCCCTGCCTTTAATTACTAACAGGCAATACAACTCTAGCAACCACTAACTGAAAAAACAGAGTCAAAACTTCCAGTTCAGTTAATATTCAGTGCAACACAAATAAATCAATTACAATGTTGTATTATTTGAAAAAACTGCAGATAAAAGGTACTTAAATTCTCTTATACATCCAGTTGAATACAGCTAGATCTTAACCGGCCAAAGCTGAGGTTTTAAGCAGAAAATATTCCAAAATGCACCACTTAAATAGGCAGTGATAGGATATCAATGAATGAGACTACCCCCGCCTGCAATTACTAACAGGCAATAAAAAATCTAGGAAGCACTAACTGAAAAAACAGATCCAAAACTTCCAGTTCAGTTAACATTAAATGCAACACAAATAAAGCAATTAAAATGCTGTATTATTTGAAAGAAGTGCAGATAAAAGGTACTTAAATTCTGTTATACATCCATCTGAATACTGTTAGATCTTAGCCGGCCAAAGCTGAGGTTCTAAGCAGAAAATATTCGAAAATGTACCACTTAAATAGGCAGTGACAGGATTTCAATGAATGAGACTACCCCGCCTGCAATTACTAACAGGCAATAAAAATCTAGCAAGCACTAACTGAAAAAACAAAGTCAAAACTTCCAGTTAAGTTAATATTCAATGCAATACAAATAAATCAATTAAAATGCTGTATTATTTGAAAGAAGTGCAGATAAAAGGTACTTAAATTCTCTTATACAACCAGTTAAATACAGCTTGATCTTAGCCAGCCAAAGCTGAGGTTTTAAGCAGAAAATACTGCAAAATGTACCACTGAAATAGGCAGTGATAGGATATCAATGAATGAGACTATCCCTGCCTGCATTTCCTAACAGGCAATAAAAATCTAGCAAGCACTAACTGAAAAAACAGAGTCAAAACTTTCAGTTCAGTTAATATTCAATGCAACACAAATAAATCAATTAAAATGCTGTATTATTTGAAAGAAGTGCAGATAAAAGGTACTTACATTCTCTTATACAACCAGTTGAATACAGCTAGATCTTAGCCTGCCAAAGCTGAGGTTTTAAGCAGAAAATATTTCAAAATGTACCACTTAAAAAGGCAGTGATAGGTTATCAAGGAATGAGACTATCCCTGCCTTTAATTACTAACAGGCAATACAAATCTAACAACCACTAACTGAAAAAACGGAGTCAAAACTTCCAGTTCAGTTAATATTCAGTGCAACACAAGTAAATCAATTAAAATGTTGTATTATTTGAAAAAACTGCAGATAAAAGGTACTTAAATTCTCTTTTACATCCAGTTGAATACAGCTAGATCTTAGCCGGCCAATGCTGAGGTTTTAAGCAGAAAATATTCCAAAAGTACTACTTAAATAGGCTGTGACAGGATAGCAATGAATGAGACTACCCCCATCTGCAATTACTAATAGGCATTAAAAATGTAGCAAGCACTAACTGAAAAACAGAGTAAATACTTCCAGTTCAGTTAATATTCAATGGAACACAAATAAATCAATTAAAATGGTGTATTTGAAAAAAGTGCAGATAAAGGGTACTTAAATTCTCTTATACGTCCAGTTGAAGACAGCTAGATATTAGTCAGCCAAACCTGAGGTTTTAAGCAGAAAATATTATAAAATGTACCACTTAAATAGGCAGTGACAGGATATCAATGAATGAGACTACCCCGGCCTGCAATTACTGCCAAGCAATAAAAATCTAGCAAGCAGTAATTGAAAAAACATGAGTCAAAACTTTCATTTCAGTTTATATTCAATGCAAAATAAATAACTCAATTAAAATGCTGTATTATTTGAAAGAAGTGCAGATAAAAGGTACTTAAATTCTCTTATATGTCCAGTTAAATACAGCTAGATCTTAGCCTGCCAAAGCTGAGGTTTTAAGCAGAAAATATTCCAAGATATACCACTTAAAAAGGCAGTGATAGGTTATCAATGAATGAGACTATCCCTGCTTTTAATTACTAACAGGCAATACAAATCTAGCAACCACTAACTGAAAAAACAGAATCAAAACTTCCAGTTCAGTTAATATTCAGTGCAACACAAATAAATCAATTAAAATGTTGTATTATTTGAAAAAACTGCAGATAAAAGGTACTTAAATTCTCTTATACATCCATTTGAATACAGCTAGATCTCAGCCGGCCAATGCTGAGGTTTTAAGCAGAAAATATTCCAAAATGAACCACTTTAATAGGCAGTGACAGGATAGCAATGAATGAGACTACCCGCATTTGCAATTACTACCAGGCAATAAAAATCTAGCAAGCATTAACTGAAAAAACAGAGTCAAATATTCCTGTTCAGTAATATTCAATGCAACACAAATAAATCAATTAAAATGCTATATTATTTGAAAAAAGTGCCTACAAAAGGTACTCAAATTCTCTTATACATCCAGTTGAATACAGTTAGATCTTAGCTGGCCAAAGCTGAGGTTTTATGCAGAAAATATTCCAAAATGTACCACTTAAATAGGCAGTGACAGGATATCAATTAATGAGACTACCCCCCACCTGCAATAGCTAACAGGCAATGAAAAATCTAGGAAGCACTAACTGAAAAAACAGATCCAAAACTTCCAGTTCAGTTAATATTCAATGCAACACAAATAAATCAATTAAAATGCTGTATTATTTGGAAAAGGTACAGATAAAAGATACTTAAATTCTCTTAAACATCCAGTTGGATACAGCTAGATCTTAACCGGCCAAAGCTGAGGTTTTAAGCAGAAAATATTCCAAAATGTACCACTTAAATAGGCAGTGATAGGATATCAGTGAATGAGACTACCCCCGCCTGCAATTACTAACAGGCAATAAAAAATCTAGAAAGCACTAACTGAAAAAACAGATCCAAAACTTCCAGTTCAGTTAATATTAAATGCAACACAAATAAATCAATTAAAATGCTGTATTATTTAAAAAAGGTGCCGATAAAAGTACTTAATTCTCTTATACATCCAGTTGAATACAGCTAGATCTTAGCCGGCCAAAGCTGAGGTTTTAAGCAGAAAATATTCTAAAACGTACCACTTAAATAGGCAGTGACAGGATATCAATGAATGAGACTATCTGCCTTGAATTACTAACAGGCAATAAAAATCTAGCAAGCAT